>NC_056730.1:592124134-592333092 GCF_019279795.1 Protopterus annectens | reverse complement strand
GGGCGGGCAAACCATAGAGGTCCTGCAGGTGCACAGGTCCCAGGCAATACACACAAGAAGTGTGACCGTCTGTCAGAGACATTTTCTGACAGCACGAGTCACACTTCTTGAAGCCTGAGACCTTATCCTTGGACATTAAGGTAAGAGAGGCTGTACACACACACAAACCAGACACTCTATACAGAAAAAAAAATTAAAGTTATGTAGAAAAACACATATACACAAGCCCCTACAACACTAATTTTAAAAGGGACTGGGGTGAGGGTCGATAAAACTAAAAATTAGAACTAACTATAGAAATATTTCTAACTAAAAGAAAGGGGGTAATTAGTAATACCTAAAAGGTAAAAAATTCACTAACCTGCCTGAGCCGGTAGAAAACGCACCTCGTCAGCTATAGCGGTAAACGAGATCTGAGTAGTTACCGTCTAGCATTGTGGGATATAGGGGAGCCTCGAGCCGGTGGAATTAGCTCTCGAGCTTTAGTATTGGCCGAGTCGGAGACGAGGATCGGCTCCGAACCCATCCAGCAAGAATGAAGGCGAGATTGACAACTTAACATCAATAAGTACCCTTTTCAGTGCATTCAAAGTGTTTGAGTGTGTATGCTTTATTTTCTAAAAAAAAAAAAAAATATATATATACATATATATGCTCATTTCCCACATTTCTAAGCTAGTATAGTCCAGTTTTCAGGTTAGTGCTGAACTCAGGGCTGTGTTACAAATCTCTGTGTTTGCCCATACCTTACTTGGATAGAAGGAAGTTCTCTGTTCACCTGTGAGAGAGGGGAGCTTTGAACAGCCTGTCTGTCCCTGGAGAAGTGGTTTCAACCCAGAAATTAGTAGTTTATTGGCTATTTTGGGCTAATTTCTCTCTCTTCCATTTCCCTGCTATAACTACCGTATTTGCCTGGTTTTGCGTGTCGGGCAGCGCCGGTTAGCTAGGGTAAAACTACTCCCGGCTCAACAAAGTCTCCTCTTCAATTTTTCCCTTGGAACTAGACAAACTTTCAACTTAAGCACTCAAGCCACTCATTTCTCAGCCTGGCACTTACTCAAAACTTATAGCAAGCACTTATAAACCCTAGCACTACACCCTCCTGTACTGTACAGAAGGACAAGGCTCTCTTTTCGACCTTACCAGCCATCCAGTAAAACAGTTCACGGTACCTATCCAGGCATTCCAAAGGGCAGTTTCAGGTGTACTCTCCAGTCCAACTGATGAATCTGGGCATTTTGAGGCGATGTTACAACTGCCTCATGTACACAGACAACCCCTCCTCCTACCACCAAACACTAATACATGCGAAAAATGCAATTATACAGCCAAACTGGAGGCTAAGCTCTCTCAACCCAAGACTGGATCAGACAGTCAAGAGGAGAAGGGAAATACTTGCATCACACCACCAGTCTCACATAAACCCATTAAAGCAGCACTGGAAAAAAACACACAAATACATGAAAACATATTCGGAGGCTCTAAATAAAAATCTGCAAAACCAACAGAGACCTCCAAAGCAAACATCCAAGAAACCTCCACCCCCCCCCCAACACAAACCATGAAACACAAACTTCACAAAACCAGTGTGCCATGCAATCACAGCCCTTAAGGCAAAATAACATACCCAACGTACTAGTAATAGGTGACTCTATAGACAGGCACACTGAAGTCCCACTCACTAGGCTGAATAAGGAGAAGGATACTGTTAGCTGCCTGTCAGGCGCCAGGATCCGCCACATAACACAAGCACTCAGGTCACTACAGAACAAGTACAAATATGACTCTGTCATTGTCCATGTTGGTGTGAATGACCTGAGCCGTACCTCTGGACTACATGAAGAGAGACATGGAAGAGCTCTCTGATAACGTAGCCCAGGCCGGTATGACCCTGACCCCGAGTAGCATCCTGCCCTCACCAAGAATGATACCACGGTATAAAGAAAAAATTCTCAATTTCAACAATTGGCTAAGTTTCTGGTGTCATTCAATGGGGATCCAGTGTCTATCCGCCTGGGATGACATGCTCGACAAGCCACGCTGCTTCACTAGAGATGGCTTGCACCCGTCACCCTTAGGGTTTCGAATACTGTCCAAGGCTCTTGCCACCCCCATAGTGCCTTTTTTAGGCAAGGCTAAAAAGACAAACCTACCCCTGTAAATAGCACAAGTAACAAAAAACTGAGGGTAGTGCTACTCAATGCCAGAAGTCTGAACCTCAAAATGCACGCACTCAAGGCACTCCTCAGTATGGAGAAAAAAAAATAGATATATGTGCAGTAACAGAAACCTCGTTTAAGGCTCCAGAGAGCACCCCAGCACTACCAGGCTACAACTCATACCATACATTTCGGCCACAGAACCCAAACCGAAATACAAAAGGCAGGGGCGTATCCATATTCATCAAGGATACCCACACCTCCAGGTTAGTGGCACAGCACGATGCTTCAGAGATCATCCACGTGCAACTAACAATGGGCAAAACTGCTATTCAAATTGTAGCTTGCTACAGATCACCCACCATGTCCCAGGACCCCCATTCCGTGTTTCTGGAAACACTGGGAAACAAAGGTCCTACCAAACACCCTAATATTGGGTGATTTCAATTATCCAAACATTAACTGGGAGACTACTCCAGTACTAACTCCCTTGCCCAACATTTCCTAGAATTTATAAACTCAAACGCCCTGGTTCAACTGGTCAACACTACCACCAGAGCTGACAACATACTGGACCTGGTCATCACCAACATGGGCGACCGGTGTTCCACACCGGAGGTCAACCCCTCGCTGGTTAGATCTGACCATAAACAAATCACTTTGGCTATCCACATTCCGCCCCCACTCCCGGACAAGAAAACCACCGTGAAAAACTTTTCAAAAGCAAACTTCACGTTACTTAAGACCGAGGTGGAAAGTTTCAAAGTCCCCATGCTGAAGGATAACTCTGTCCAAGCTGCAAAATTCTTTACTAATGCAGTCTATGGGCACCTACAAGAATGCATGGATCATGCCATCCCAAGCAAAACCAAGACTCACTCCTCCAAGAAAAGGAGACCAGTCTGGTGGACTCCTGCCATAAACAAGCTATACAATAGTGGAATCCTTCAAAGCCCCCGGGTCAGTGGGAAATACGGCCCAAACCACAGAATCCTTTACAAACGCTTTCTATGGACACCTACAGGAATGCATGGATCGTGCTATCCCAAATAAAACCAAGACTCATTCCTCCAAAGGCAGGAGACCCGTCTGGTGGACCCCAGCCATAAATAAGCGATACAACAGAAGGAGGAAGCTACTACATGATAGAGTAAAAATCCCAAAAAGGGAAGGCAACTCTGATCAGTACTAGCAAGAAACTACGATCCCTCATAAAATCATCTAAGGCCAGCTTCGAAAGAAAAATTGCATGCTAAAGATAATCACAAGGCCTTCTTTAGTTATGTCAGGATCCTGGGTGGCAACTCCCAGATATGCTCAGAGTTAGTTAAAAATGACAAAAAATACACTGAACCCACAGACATTGCCAACATCCTGGCAGACAGGTTCAGTGCAAACTTATACCCCCCTTCCCCCCCCAAAAGAGCAAATGTCTATCCCAACAGAGTGTCGCCTCCCTGACATCACAGAAACAGGTGAGAGCTACCCTCTCCAAAGCAAAAAACACAGCATCAATGGGACCGGACGGTGTCCCGGGCTGCGTCTTACACGAACTCCAAGAAGAACTGAACCCTCACATAAAGTCCCTGTTCAATCTCAGCCTTACTACAGGATATGTACCCAAGGAATGGCGTACAGCAACAGTGGTCCCACTCCACAAAGGTGGTGCCACAACGGACCCTGGAAACTATCGCCCTATAAGCCTGACTAGCCTGGTCTGCAAAGCTATGGAGCGTATCATCGTGAAACACAGACATTGGGAACCTCCAAACACTGGATCCTACCCAATTCGGCTTTAAGGGCAGATCTTGCCTCTTGAACCTGGTCGACTTCTTTGAAACAGTCACCAAGGCCATAGATGAAGGGAAGGTAGTCCACACAGCCTACCTGGACCTTGCGAAAGCCTTTGACACAATACCCCACTCGGGCATCATAAATAAGCTCACCAGCTTAAATATCAACCCCTATGTCACAAGATGGGTTGCAAACTGGCTCAGGGATAGAACCCACATGGTCAGAATTGCAGGTGCCATGTCAGACTCTAAACCAGTTACAAGTGGCTTCCCACAAGGCTCAGTCCTGGGACCTCTCTTGTTTGGCATATATTTCTCTGAGGTACAGGCTAATATGGGAGGACTATGGCTGACCAAGTTCGCAGATGACTGCAAATTGGGTGCCATAATCGACTCGCCGACAGACACAAGCATCCTCCAAAAGGGTCTCACAGAGACGGATAACTGGTGCCAGAACCATGGCCTAAAGCTAAATGCCAAAAAGTGCATAGTCATCCCCTTTGGGAAAAACAAAGTGCCCACAAATTACCACATGGGTGGTAATCCATTAAGTACGGAAGCAGTAATTAGGGATTTGGGGACCCAAGTAGATAATCTCTCCTTTGACAATCACGTTGCCAAGTGGTTAGAAAGACCCTCTATATAGCCCACCTTATCACGAAAGGGTTCACATCTAGATCAAGAGAGGTCATTGTGCCCCTCTACTCATCACTCATCAGGCCCATAATTGAATACAATGCCCCATTTGGGATGTACCTTACCAGACACCTGCAGCAACTGGAAAGACCCCAAAAGTACCTCACTAAGAGGATCAAGGGACTCAAACAGATGCCCTACACAGTTAGGCTAAAGAAACTCCGGCTCTACGCAGTTAGGCTAAAGAAACTCCGGCTCTACGCAGTTAGGCTAAAGAAACTCCGGCTCTACGCAGTTAGGCTAAAGAAACTCCGGCTCTACGCAGTTAGGCTAAAGAAACTCGGCTCCCACGAGTTAGGCTAAAGAAACCCGCCTCTCGCAGTTAGGCTAAAGAAACTCCGGCTCTACGCAGTTAGGCTAAAGAAACTCCGGCTCTACGCAGTTAGGCTAAAGAAACTCCGCCCCACGCAGTTAGGCTAAAGAAACTCCGGCTCTACGCAGTTAGGCTAAAGAAACTCCGGCTCTACGCAGTTAGGCTAAAGAAACTCCGGCTCTACGCAGTTAGGCTAAAGAAACTCCGGCTCTACGCAGTTAGGCTAAAGAAACTCCAGCTCTACGCAGTTAGGCTAAAGAAACTCCAGCTCTACGCAGTTAGGCTAAGGAAACTCCGGCTCTACGCAGTTAGGCTAAAGAAACTCCAGCTCTACGCAGTTAGGCTAAAGAAACTCCAGCTCTACGCAGTTAGGCTAAAGAAACTCCAGCTCTACGCAGTTAGGCTAAAGAAACTCCAGCTCTACTCAGTTGCTTACCGCCTACTCAGAGGCGATCTGTGCCTGACGTATAAAGCCATGTCCAACCCAGAATTAATGGACATGCTCCACCTCAGGAAATCCAAATCCCTTAGAGCTACACGCTCCAGGGTCTTAAACCTCAGCACAGAAATAAATAGGACATGCTGGAGGGACAGATTCATATCACAGAGGTTCCCCTCACTCTGAACAAAATCCCAGTCCATGTTAGGCAGAGTCCCTCAATGACCCTCTTCAAGAGAAATCTTGACGAGTGGATGGGAGATCATAGGTTTACCCCTAGGATCACTTCTGTGTCCCCACTAGACAGAGGCACAGTAAACTAACCGCAAAAGGGCTATCTTCTGTGACCTACTATACAGAGGCATAGTCAACTAATCTAAAAGGGTGGCGAAAGCCAAACACACTCTGGCTAGGCTTATAAATGCCCTAGGGCAGATAGGTTCATAGGTTGATACTAGGCTATAAACAATAGGAGGAAAGTAGTACAAAAGAGTAAAATCCCAAGAAGCGGAGACATCCCTGATCAGTATCAGCAAGAAACTACGATCCCTCATAAAATCATCCAAGGCGAGCTTTGAAAGAATAATTGCCAAGGACTCCAAAGATAACCACAATGCATTCTTTAGCTATGTCAAGAATCTTAATTGGCAATGCTCAGATCTGCTCTGAGTTAGTGCAGAATGGCACAAAATACACTGAACCGATATCGCCAACATCCTGGCAGACAGGTTCAGCGCAAACTTCACCCCCCTCTCACCCCCAAGAGGGCCCATAACCATACCAGAAGAATGTAGAGTCCCTGGAATCACAGACACTCAGGTTAAAACAGCCCTCTCCAATGCCAAAAATACAGCATCAATGGGACCGGACGGTGTCCCAGGCTGCATCTTACACGAGCTCAAAGACGAACTAACCCCTCACCTAAACACACTGTTCAAACTCAGCCTCTCCACAGGCTATGTACCCATAGAATGAGCACAGCAGCGGTTAATGAGCTCCACAAAGGTGGAGCCACAACAGACCCCGTGAACTATCGCCCTATAAGCCTGACTAGCTTAGTCTGCAAGGCTATGGAGCACATCATCATGGAACTCATTAACAGAGACATTGGGAACCTCCAAACACTGGACCCTACCCAGTTCGGCTTTGTTAAGGGCAGATCATGCCTCCTAAACCTGGTGGACTTCTTTGAGACAGTTACCAAGGCTATAGATGAGGGGAAAGGTGGTACAAACAGCCTACCTAGACCTCGCAAAGGCCTTCAACACCATTCCCCATTCTGGTATTATAGACAAGCTCACCAGCCTGAACATAAACCCCTATGTCACAAGATGGGCTGCCAACTGGCTCACGGACAGAACCCACAGTGAGAGTTGCGGGAGTTGGATCCGACTAAATCGGTTACAGCAAGCACAGGAGGACTATGGCTGACCAAGTTCGCGGACGACTGCAAACTAGGGGCTATAACTGACTCTCCGGCTGACACAGACATCTTCCAAAAGGGTCTCACTGAGCTGGATACCCGCTGTCAAAATCATGGCCTCAAGCTAAATGCCAAAAAGTGCATAGTCATCCCCTTTGGAAAAAACAAAGTACACACAAACTACCACATAGGTGACAGTCCCCAAAATACGGAAGACGTAATAAGGGATCTGGGGACCCAAGTAGATAGTAATCTCACCTTTGATAATCGCATTTCCAAAGTGGTTAGAAAATCCTTCTATGTGGCCCACCTAATCACAAAAGGGTTCGCATCCAGATCAAAAGAGGTCATTGTGCCCCTCTACTCATCACTCATCAGACCCATCATAGAGTACAATGCCCCATTTGGGATGCACCTTACAAGACACCTGCAACAGCTGGAAAGATCACAGAAGTACCTCACCAAGCGGATCACTGGCCTCAAACAGATGCCCTATGCAGCTCGACTGAAGAAATTACAGCTGTACTCGGTTGCATACAGTCTACTCAGAGGTGATCTCTGCCTGACATACAAGGCCATGTCCAACCCAGAATTGATGGACATGTTCCACCTAAAGAAAAGTTTATCCCCGCGAGCCACACGCTCTAGGGATCTAAACCTCACCACAACAATAAATAGGACGTGCTGGAGGGATAGATTCCTGTCCCAGAGACTTCCCATGCTTTGAAACAAGATCCCAATCTACATTAGGCAGAGTTCCTCACTAACACTCTTCAAAAGAAATCTTGACGAGTGGATGGGAAACAAAGTTTACCTTGGGGATCACTTCAGTGGCTCTGCTGGACAGAGTCACAGGGAACTAATCTAAGGGAGCTGCGAAAGCAAACACATTCTGGCTAGGCTTATAAATGCCTTCGGGCAGATAGGTTCATAGGTAGGTACTAGGCTATACGGAGTCTTGCTAAGGGCATCACCAAAATTATAAAAGCAATGAGTGAGTGGAAAACCCTAAAAATAGATCTAGAGCTTTTTTTTCCCTGTGGAAGAAAGCCTGTTTAAACACTGTGGTGTCTAGCTGACATCTCAAACACAATCCTGTTAGGAGTCAAGACTTCTTCTCAATATGCTCTTGGAATCCCAGCTTGCGTAAGATATATCTCACCCATTAGAGAAAATCCCAACTCTAAAACAAAACAAAAAAAAAAAAGTGCAAGACTGGCAAGTCATCTAAATATGAAATATGTGGATACCCTGTAGCCTGCAATGTGTTATTACTCTAGGTGGATACGTTGAACACTCCAGAAGCACTGGATAGTCCAAAGAGTAAAGCAGAGAACTCACAATGTTATCCAGACACACAACCTTAAATGTCTGAAGTCTGGATGAACAGGATGGGATAAGCATCTTTTAAATCCACTGTTACAAGGAAACATGAATGAGGAAAAACAGGTAAGAGGTTATGAAGTGGCATCATTATGAATTTGGACACTACCACAAACATGTTTAGAAAAGATCAATCCAGAACTGGTCTCCAAACATTTTCTTTCTTTGGCACTAAAAACATCCTTGAATAAACCCCCCTTTCCCACCTGGGAAGGGAGAAACTGGTTCTATCACTCCCTGGGGCAGCATGTGATGGACAGGTGGTCTGGAAAATGAGGAATTACCACCTGGAAAGCAGAAACTTCCACCCACGGCCATATGTAGCCTTGATGAATGATCTTCAGAACCCATTTGTCTGAAACTATCTGTTGTCAAAGATAAAATGGAGATTCAGACTTTCTGGAAGAAAAAAGGGGCTGCCAGGGTGGGAAAGGGAAACAAAGTCTATGACAAAATTATCTACACTTACTAGACTGTCCTTGGCTTTGTGAGATTGCAGACGTCTTATTGGAATCCCCTTGCCATTTCTTCCTAAACATCTGTTGTATTTTGTTGAGAGAATGTTTGGTTGCGTTTCTTACCAAAACTGGGTGGAGTTACAGAACCCCTAGGAAAACATGGAAAAGGAGGGCTGAAAAATCTCAAGATTCCTTACATCAGTGTACCCTTGCATCACACTTTTCATTCACCTTTGCAGCAGAGGAGAGAAAAACAATCTCTATCCCAAGAGAATTTAGAACACACTGGTCATGCAACTGTACTAAACCTGCCTAAACCTCTCCCCTACCCAATGTATGCCCTGTCTTCCTTTTCCTTATAATTAATTCTTCTGTCATTTCATTTTTTTACAATATATGACCTCTATGCTCTGTATCTCATTATTTTTCCTTCTCTCTCACTTATCTGTGAGTAAAAAAAAAAAAAAAAAAGTTTTTTTTAGTAAAACTAATTAATTATTAATTTTTTTCTTTGAAACTCATTGACTGATCATTAAGCAGCCTCTTTCTTTGTGTAATGTACGGTATATGCCATCAGACTGTATTACCTCCTTGTCTTATTTTTTCTTTGCCATTAAGAGATTTACTTTACCTGTAAATTGAACTAGCCTGTATGCCTCCTTTTGCATTTACGGAATGTACCTCCATGTCTTTTATGAAATCCCAGTTTTCATTGCATTTGTTACCTCTTCTTCAAATGATTTCCTATTAACCATATTTGTCAGTGTATATATTACTATAACTTCATTCTTGTTATATATTTTCTTTGTAATTTTCTATGTTAACAGTTTTGTCATGGAGCTTATCTCCCCGGGCCTCTAATGAAAATGGACATATATCCAGTTAGACTAGCCCGGTCAACAAATGTAAAATAAAAAAAAATAAAATAAAATTTAAAATCGCATTGTTTTTTTCAACCAAAATCTGTTTTTTAAACAAGAAACATCTTCATTAAATTAGGACATAAACAATCTTACATTTATATAAATGAAAACAAACCATACAGACACAATCTCGGTTGCAAACATTATACATAAGCCATGCTTACACCTGTAGCTGCAAACATTATACATCACTTATAATATATCTAGTCACTGTCAACCATTACACAGTTCATTAAAATACTGCCTTCTTTTAAACCTTGTTCCCCTTCTGCATGTATTGATCCCACACTTCCCACTGTTTCCTATGTAATTTGCTCCTACCCTTTTTTAAAGATCCCAATTCCAGTTGTTTTATCTTTGTTACTATCTTTGCTACCTCTTGAAAAGTTGGTTTAAACGGATTTCCATTTTCTAGCAATTGCTTTTTTGGCAGCCATAATTAGATTAATCAAGGCCTTACTATGTCTAGGCAGTTCAGATTCTGTACGATAGTGCAAAAAAATAATTTCTCTAGTTATAACAATTTGCTACCCAGGATCTCCGACAGAGTAGTCTGTAGGGAAGCTTTACAGTCTGCCAACTCATTACACTCCCAGAAAATATGTCGTTACCCCTTTTCTTCCCCATCACATTTCCAACATTTGCTGTCTACCCGAGAAAAAAATCTTTGGAGTCCACTTGGGATATATAAATATATATGTAAACACTTCCAAAGAATCTAAATAGTCTAGACTTTGTTACATATTAAATTTAAAATCTCATTTTATCATCATCTGGGAGGTTCTAACACAGCCACGCAGACCTCCTCTAAACAGTACAAGTGGTCATGGAAGAAGTCTCAGAATTATACACACTGCATGCAATCAGTAGTGACTTGAACAGAAGTAATTAATTTAATGCAGATTTTTCCTCAAGACAAAACTGCAGATAAAACAATCCTCACACTTTCACAGTTAGTCAGAAGTAACATAGGAGCATGACAATTCAAAATTCTGAAAAAGCAAAATTGAAGTATATACTTTCTCCCCATACTTATCAATTATCTTCCCATCATTAAAAGAAAGAGTAGGACTGGAATCAACCTAGTGTTTAGCAGCAGAATGATTAACTAAAGCTATAGCAGCTAGATCAGGCGGGTCTATATTATAAAATTGAAAAGACTTTACCGTGAACCCTCACATGAGCGAAAATGCCGGTAATCAAAGTTGGTATTGTGGGGGGCTGCGCCCCCCACATCCCCCACTAAATATATATTCTAACTCAGAGGTCGCACTACAGTGAGGAAAGGGCAAATATCCCACTCCTCACTGTAACACGACCCCACAATCACGGTTTCAACTCCCGGCACTTTCACTCATGTGAGCATTTGTGCTAAAGTCTTTTCGTGCATCTAATATAGACCTGATCAGGCTTGGGAAGAGTGTATAAAAACTTAAGACTGAGAAACTTTATACATCCTATCTACCTTTTTGGGGCAGCTGGCTGACTGTCAGGAAAAACTACAGACAGTAACACACATCCTGAAAAGCTAAGAAGACTGGAGGAATAGGTACAGTTCTGTAAATTTCTTCTGTAAAAGCTCACAGTATTTTCCCAGGGATTGAGTATCATCAGAGTTCTCCCACTGAAAACACTGCCACATTCTAGAAACATCATCAGAGAAATACAACACCCCACAGGAAGAGTCAAAAACCAAGCTCTCAGAGTCAGAATTATAAATCTGAGGAGAAAACCCTATATAGCCTGATTCAGAATCTTGAATCTCTTCAAAAAAGGAAGTTTCCCCTCTTTCTTTTACCAGAGACCATTTTACAAGGATCAGTAGTATGAATTAGACCCAGTAAACTACACCTGTCTGAAAAGTCTACTTCTGCTTAGTTTTCGGTTTCTTTTTGACAGGAAAATGGGACCAACAGTGTTACTGGCAGCAGCAGCTTCCCCAGGGATGGATGCAACATTCTAAAAACAGTGAAGTCTTCTCTGTTCCTCTCCCAGGACCAGCAAAAGTGGCTCTCCCTTGCCCAATGAGGGGACTCCAACAGTCTTCAAGGATGTGGCCACCCCCCACCTCTACAGTGGCTGTAGGTGCTATTCCAGAGGGATCCTGGGAAAAAGAGAGGAGTGGTCTGAGGTACAACTAATGGCCCCAGCAGAGTCCCCCACCTGTGGCTGGGTGCAAACTGACAGCCTACTGTGATGGCAAAGCCGGTTTACTTAACATTTTCTTTGTGTGGTTGGAGTAAGGACCGACACTGTTCCATGGTCAAGCCAAAAATGGTGCCTCTTTCCATAGGGAAAGCAAGGAGTAAATGCCAGTAAAAGCCAAACATCTTTAAAAGTCACTTTTTTAAAGTATAAATCACTTTAAAACACTTTGCCAGCCCCACAGAGTAAAATAACCATTTTTTCCTGTGGATAAATTGTTTTAGTCACTATACACAATCTTTAAGAGCACTCCCATTTAAAAGTACAATACAATCTCTTGAAAGGCCATTAATCACAGACTCCTAGCTTTAAAATTATTTTCCTGAAGAGGGAAATAATAATAGAAGTCCCCCCCCCCAAAGCAAGCTTTTCTACCCAGCAAAGGAACAGCAGAAGCAGACCATCGAAACTTGAAAGATTCAGGAGTGTACTCTTCTGCAGCAGTCAAGCTCTGATATCCTTGGTGCCCAGTCTTGTCTTTTAGTCAGCTGAACTTAGTGCCAGTTTGCGTACAAGGAAGGTGCCCTGAAACTTTGGAAGCTGGCCACAGGTTATATCCTTGGCAGAATATAACCCATATAGCTTAGGTTACTGCAGTAGTAATCAATATGAAGAACATAAATAAGGATCCAGGAGCCCCTGGAGAATGGTCCTAGCAAAGCCAGCCCTGGACCTAGACAAAAAAAATCCAGTAATTAAATTACTTGCACTGGTATATACACAGGACCATGTAAGTGTCTATAGAAAGCTTCTAAAGTCCACCCTTTCCAATATGCCAAAGAAGGCAAGGCCCTTGGAGAGAGAGTGCCTTAATGCATGGAACTGGTTTATTCTGGTGGGTGCAAAAAAGGTAATATCAGAGGACAACCAACTGGAAATAGTTTGGGACTAAGAAGGGCTTTGTTCTGCCAAGATAGCACCCGAGCTGCCTATGCATGTCCATAGTATGTGGAAAGCACAAGTTTTGTAAGATCTTCCCATAGCAGTAAAAGTCGTACTTCTCAGTCACAGTATTAGTCACTAGGATATCCTGCTGAGGATAGCCTAATGTCCAGCTAGTATATCAAAACCTTTCTACCCTCCATGCATCTCACATCAGGCGCACCTCCTACAAGCAAAGTGTAAGGTATACTTGTGACTTTATAAAGTGACAAAGGAGAAGTGGGGCACCCCAGAGAAAGTAACATGCACATCCAGAAGGGAAGGAAGACCTCTTGGCTAGAGTCAGGGGACAGGAAAGAGGAACAGAAAACTGAAAACAGTGAGAAGTTGGATCTTACACAACCTGTACTACATTCTTCCTCATCACTGTTGCAGTACTCCTCACTCTTGCAAGCATACAAAAGCTACTAGAAAGTATGGGAAGAGGAAAGGAAAGAACAACCCTCCACAAACTCATGAATGATGGCCCTGGGAAAAGCTGCCCTGGAAATGATATCCAATTTATAATGTATGGTAAAAGTGTTAACAGAAGACCAAGTGGCAGCTTCTAAAGTGCATTTAGTATCAGAACCCTTGAAAAAAGCACCAGAAAAAGAGGCCACTGCCCTGGTAGAATGAGTATGAACAGACGAGGAAAGCTGCTTGCCATGAAAATAACAAGAAGAAATGGCCTTAGAAATCTAGCAGGAAAGGGTTTGGTTAAACACTGCCAAACCCAATTTCCTGGCATGAAAGGAAACAAAAAGTTGCTCAGATTTCAAAACTGTTTTGTCTTATCCAAGTAATACCTGAGCAGTCTGTGTAAATGCAGGTGTGTAGAACCCTCTAAGTAGAAGTCTGTAAAGAACTAAAAAAGGAGGAAAGATGAACTGACTGATTCAAGGATGAACTTTTAACCACCCAGGACATAAAACAAAGATTGGTATGAAGACACACCCTGTCCTTGTGAAAAGCCCAAAAATGAGGAACCTTGTGGAAAACCAAGAAAGGAATAACCACCATGACTGCTTTAAGTTCACAGAGCCTCTTAGCAGAAGTACCAACAATACAGTCTTCCAAGTACAATATTGCAGGGAAGATGAAAAGGCAGGCTCAAAAGGACACAGTAATTTTTTTAAGACCAGAATTAAAGCTGTGATGGCTTAGTGGTTAACTACTGTGACTATAGTGTACAGGGTCCTGGGTTCAAGATCTGCAAAGGCTGTTTATTATAAGTGGATGGGAAATGGGAAATACACCTCAGGGATCACTTCTGTGGCTCTGCTCGACAGGGCCACAGAAAATAACTTTCTTGGGTGGCATAAGCCACAGAACCTTGTTGGCTAGGCTTACTTAGGCCCTTGGGCAGATAGCCTAGTACCTACCTATGAACCTATAAAGGTCCCAAAGAGGAGGAATAGGCTTTCTTGGAGGCCCAATATGAAGGAAGCCTTTCAGGAATTGTTAGACTTCAAAACTAGAAGCCAAAGGTGAACTCTAACGCAAATAAGCAAAACTGGCTGACAAATGAACTTCAGGGGAATATGCCAAACCAGCAGTGATCAACTCACACAAATAGGAATGGACTATAGGGACCCCCGCAGCAAAAGGGTCCTCCACAACATGCTTGACACAACCACATAGAAAATCTCTTCCATTTAGACACATAGGATTTTCTAATAGTGGGTTTTCTGGCCTCCAGCAAAACTTGAAGCATGTCCTCAGAAAACTGGTGCCTGAAAGGAATCGAAACATTATCACCCAAAGCATGAACAGGTGAGGGTGAATGAGAGATCTGTTGTCTTGTGTAAGACGATCCATCCTCTGAGGTAACCTGCAACGCCTGCCCCTGGCCAGCTGAAATACAAGGGGGAACCAGTGCTGTCTGAGTCAAAAGGAAATAAACAACATTTTGGGTGGATCCCACATGATCTTGTGCAAAACCCTGGGAAGTAAAGAGGAGGAGTATAAGCATACAAAAAAAAAACTCCAAGAAAAAGGAATGTTGTCCACTCTCCAAGCCAAATGATGTGGCATTCAAATCAGAACTGGAAAAGTTGTCTGTTCAGAGGAGAGGCAAAAAGCACCCCACCAATGGACAATGTTCAAAAACACCTCCCCATGAAGCACCCATTTGTGAGGAATTGTCCTGCACTTGCTTAAAGTGTCTGCCACTAGACTGTGCTCTGAAGGGATGTAAACTGCTTGAAGAACCAGGTGATCCAAAGCCTGAAAAGCCAGTCTGTAAAGAAGGTAGCATTTTGTGTCCCCGCTACTTGTTGGTGTACCACATGACCATGACCTTTAGAGGACCTGGAACCCAAAGGAAGTGAAACCCGAGCAGCTATGATTAAAGCCCTCATTTCCTTGATTAAATTAAACAGGTCTGTTTTCTGTTGATGGAATCAAAAACCCTGGACTTTCAAGTGGGTGTATGAAGCTGCCCACCCTCAATGAGAAACACCCATGTACAGCTCCTGAGTATGAAGAGGAACATGAAAAGGAGATCGGTTAATCAAGATGGTACTGGGTAGGCTAGAGCAGCATGACCTGAATTTAGGGAAACCAGATGAATCCACCAGCAGAAATCAAGCTTGAGACAAGCTAAGAGAGGGACCAGATACTCAAGGCAATGCAGAAGTCAGAGAGTCTTGAGATACCACAGGAATGTATGTGTGCGCAGTCTGGCAACAGGAACCATGGAAATGGTGGATGTCATGTACCCCAGGGCTCAGAGAAATTCCCTTGCAGGGAGGACTAGAAGAGATTGGAAATAAGCAATCAAAGAAAGAGGACCTTTGGAGGCAGGAGACAAGCCAACATTGGGATGGTCTGAATTCTGCAATCCAAAAACACGGTCACAGGGAGTCACAAACATTGAGACCCAAGGGTGAACCTCACACTGCAAGAAGTACTGTGAAGTGTAGATTTGAAGCAAGAGCTGTAGGGAGGATCTGAAAGTCATCCAGATAAAGGAATGCTAGAATTCCTTGAAGTCTGTAGAAGGCTACCACAGAGGCCGGACATTTGATAAATACTCTTGGGGCTATAAAAATTCAAACATCAAAAGCACAGAACTGATCATGAAAGGAAAGAAAAAGAAAAACCTAAAAACTCCCTGAAGAGATGGTGAATAGGAATATGGAGGTTTCTTCAAATCCAGAGGCACCAGAAAAACATGGGGAAGCAAAGGTGACTGAAAAAACATCCTAAAGGAATGAAGGATGGAGAAAGAGAGATGTAGGATAGGCCTCCACAACTCCTCCTAACATTGTGGAATAAAACCCTGCTCCCTGCCAAGACAAGGGAACTGGTAGGATGGTTCCCTGTTCCAACAGATCCCACAGAATCATAGGAAAATAAGGAAATTGGCAAGCAGAGGGTTGAGGAAGGCTAGAAAGAGGAGAAAGGGACTTCCAAGTCATAAAATAACAGTGTTGGATGATGTGGTGGTCATTTAAAGTTTTACTTTTTCTTCGTACGTTTTTTAGTTTGGTTCTACAAATAATTCTTTTTTAGCTGCTGCATTTGGTATTGAGGGAACTGGCAAATAGGTTGCAGCAAGGCTGACCCCACCTGTGGAAAATCTGCTCCGCAACCTGATTGCTCAACCTGTCGGCAATCACAATGGACTTCCCCAGAATGTGCGTTGCTACAAAAAAACGTTGGGAAGCCACTGCCCACTGCCACACTAGCATGGCCTCGCTGCAAAGGGGATACGACTTGGTTCCTCCCTGTTTGTTTAGATACCATACTACCAACATATTGTCTGAGTGGATAGCAACTGTCCCGAGAGGAAGAAAGCTCTGAAGTGCTTGCAACGCTAGTAGCACTGCTCTCATCTCCAGGACATTGATATGCAGATGCATCTCGTGTTCCTGCCACGTGCCTTGGACTGTCCTGCCTAGATAATGCCCCCCGCACCCCATCTGAGAGGCATCCGTGGTCACTGTGGCAACCGGAGGGGATGGAACGAAGGGTTTTCCCGCACTGAGGTTTGCAGGTGTGAAGCCACCAGTGAAGATCCTGCTTGCACCGGTCTGTGATTATTATAAGATGAGAAAGCAGATGATGTTGTAGAGGTCACTGGGCGAAGAGTAGCCATTGAAGGAGCCTCATGTGCAGCCTCGCCAGAGGAACCAGCATAATTGTAGCAGCCATCGTCCACAACAATTTGAGGATCAGTCTTGCCTTCACTCTTCTCAAAGGGAGCAACGCGTACACCTGTTGTACACTTTGAATCCTTTCTAGTGGTAAAAATGCCCTCATGAGCACGGTGTAACTCTGCGCCTATAAAGGTGACATGCTGCGAGGGCAACAAGGCAGACTTTTCCCAATTTAGAGTGATACCCAATTGTTGACAGAGTTTGATAGTGACGTCTCTAGTTTGTAGGCGTAGATGCCTAGTGGTGGCAGAAAGGAGCCAGTTGTCCAGGTACGGAAACACTTGGAATCCCTGATGTCTCAAGTGAGCTGTTACCACTGCCATACATCTGGTGAACACCCTGGCGGCTGTGGTGAGACCAAAGGGCAGGGCGCGAAATTGAAAATGACTGGCTCCCAGCCAGAAGCTTAGATGACTTCTGGATGCCCTGTCCATCTTTCTGGATGCCCTGTCCATCTTTATATGGTAGTAAGCATCCTCGAGGTCGATGGAGCACATCCACACTTTTCCAACAATGGGAGAATAGATTGTAATGTGACCATTCGGAACTTGGACTTCTTCACATGGGTGTTCAATCTGCTGAGATCCAAAATGGGTCTCTGGTCCCCCTGTCCTTTTCGGCACCAAAAAGAATCTGGAGTAAGTCCCTAATCCGACCTGGTCAGAGGGGACATGCTGGATGGCTCCTTTTTCTAGCAGCTTTAAAACCTCTGAAGCTGCAGAATCCCTTTGATTGGGTGGAAAAGGCTGGTCAGCCATAGTCAAAATCTCCCAAAAGTTACAGAAGTAAACTAACAAAACTAAAACAGCACACAGGCCTCTACACACACACATACGCAGAAATAGGGAGGGAATAAAAATATAAAAATAAATTAAATTTAAAACTAAAAAACACAAAACAGCCAAGGGAACCCCATACCAAAAACTAAAAAAGAAGTTAAAGAAAAAATTTTTATACGCTGAGAGCTAAAGAAACCACATCCAGTTACCAGCCTGGCAAACAAGATCTGAGGTCATGGTAGAGTAGGGCATTATGGGTGAGGAGAGGAGGAGAGAGCTTGATCATAGTCCATAAACTATGGTACAGTTTTGTACCTACCATAAATGTAGATGTTCGAGTGTTCACCCTGCTGCAGTCATCACACTTGGGTTCTCCTGTCGTCAGGCGGTCCCGCAGTCAGCCGGATTTCCAAAGTCTTGGTCCAACGTCAGTTGCTGTCGCCTCATCCCTGACGTCAGTGTGCTAGGGGTACATATACTGCAACAGACACCATTTTCTTCAGTTTTTCTTGCCCCAGATGTCAGGTGCCCCCAAAAAGGTGATCAAAATTAGTACCAAATGGTGTGAACACTGTACAAACACAAAATCCCTTCAGCTATAAGCAAATACATCAGTAAGGCATAGCAGAGATTTAGCCAAAAGATCAGAGGGGTTGGAGGGAGGGTAACCTGGACTGCAGCAGGGTGAACACTCGAACATCTACATTTATGGTAGGTACAAAACTGTACTATGTTCATCGTGTTACCCTGCTGCAGTCATCACACTTGGGTTGAGTCCCAAAGCTAAGGCAGGGTGGAGGTATCAGAGGGTTAGTGGAGGCAATGAGGCCCTGCAGAACTGCAGTGGCGAAGCCTGCCCTGGACTTAGAATAAAGAAGTAGGTGATGGTGTTTGGTGAAGGTGTGTACTGAACTCCAAGTTGCAGCTTCTAAAATTTCCTTGGTAGGGACCCCTCTGAGAAAGGCTGCAGAGGTAGCTGTTGCCCTGGTAGAGTGGGATCTAATGGTAGTAGGAACTGGTTTCCCATGATGGGTATAACAGAACCGTATGCAATGGCCTATCCATTTAGAAATGGTTTGTTTGGATATAGCCCTCCCTTGAGAAGCTGTAGCATAGGATACAAAGAGCTGGTCAGTTTTTCTGAAAGCCTTAGTTTTGTCCGAGTAGTAACGAAGCTACCTGTGAATGTCCAAGGAATGCAAGAGTCTCTCACCTTTGTTCTGTGGATTGGGAAAGAAAGTGGGTAGATGGATGGTTTGATTTAAAGCTACACTGGAAACCACCTTAGGCATGAAGGAAGGATTAGTTTGTAGAGAAACTCTGTCTTGATGAAAAATGAGGAAAGGTTCCACTGCCATTAGTGCCTGTAATTCTGAGACTCTCCTAGCAGAAGTTATTGCGAGGAGCAGGGCAGTCTTCCAAGATAGGAACTGAAGGTCTGCAGAGAAAGCTGGTTCAAAGGGAGGTAAGGTTAGTTTTTCCAGAACAAAGTTGAGGTCCCATGTTGGTGTAGGAGCTCTTCTAGGTGGTCTAATGTTTTTTGCCCCTCTGAGGAACTGCTTTAGAAGAGGATGTGAAAATAAAGGTGGATTTGTGTCGTAGTGAACTGAAATAGCTGAAGCATGGATTTTAATTGAGAAGGAAAGTCCTTTGTGCAACATCTCTGCTAAATACTGCAGAATGTGAGGCATAGGAGGCTGAGTTGTGTCTTGGCCTTTAGCTTGGTTCCAGGCAGAAAACCTTTTCCATTTGTCCGAGTAAACCTTCCTGGTGCTTGGCCTCCTGGCTTCCAGAATAACATCCAGAACTGCTTGTGAAAGAGGGGCTGGTTGGATGTTTAAAAGATTCGCCATGCAGCCAGGTTTAAGGTTTTTAGCTGGCTGTGTAGTTTGTTTTGCTGCGTGAGCAAATTAGGTATTTGAGGCAATATCCATGGTGGGCTGCGAGCCATATTCTTCAATAGCGGGTACCAGTGCTGGCGTGGCCAGTCTGGGGCTATGAGAATCAGTCGAGGTTTCTCCTTTTTGACCTTCAAAAGAACCTTTGTGAGAAGAGGTAATGGAGGAAAGGCATATGTTGTCAGGTTTTTCCAACTGAAGGAGAGAGCGTCCACTTTCCAAGCTTGATTGTGGAATGTCCTTGTACAAAATTTTGTCAGTTGGTAGTTTTGAGGACTGGCAAACAGGTTATATTTGGTAGGCCCCATTTTTGAGTTATCATTGTAAATATTTGTGGGTCTAGCTTCCATTCATGGGGATCTTTGATGTTTCTGCTTAGGTCGTCTGCCAATGTGTTTTTCTATCTTGGCAGGAATTGAGCTTGTTACTGGACTTGGTAAGTCAGAGCTGTGTTCCATAAGATTATTGCTTGCCTGCAAAGAGGGTAGGAATGTGTGCCCCCTTGTTTATGTACCACATTACTGTGGTGTTGTCCGTCTTTATTGCAAGTTGTCCTGGATGTAGAAGATCCTTGAAGGCAGTCAGAGCGTTCTGTACAGCTAGCATCTCTTTTTGATTTATGTGCAGTTTTCTTTGTTCTGCAGTCCATAGGCCTTGAATGCATTGCCCTGCCATGTGTGCCCCCCAGGCATAGTCTGAAGCGTCTGTTGTGATAGTTTGCCTGGTTGGGGGCAAGGTGAAAGGCTGACCCTTGAGGTGAAATGCCTGTGCCCACCATATAAATTCCTGTTGAAGGCAGGGAATGAGAGATATCACTGTGTCCAAGCTGTGGCTGTGTTGAGACCATACACTTTTTAGGTACCACTGTAATTTCCTCATATGCAATTTTGCAAATGGTATTATCAGAATGCAAGATGCCATGAAGCCCAAAGCCTGCAGAATTTTTCTTGCAGTTAATTGGGTCTTTGTTGCCACTGTCTCGAAATATTGAGTCCGTTGTAATTGCTTGTCTGGTGTAAGATGAGCCTTCTGGGCCATTGTGTCCAAGCTGGCACCCAGGAATGTCATTTTTTGTGAGGGTACTAGTTTGGACTTCTTTTCGTTTACTGTGTACCCCAGACAATTTAGTAGATGCTTCACAAAAGCCAGATGATGTAAGAGAATGTATTTTCTTTCTGCTTGGATGAGGCAGTCGTCCAGGTATGGATATATTTGAATTCCTTTTTGTCTGCAGTATGATTACTGGTGCCAGGCATTTTGTGAAAACTCTGGGCGCAGTAGATAAGCCAAAGGGCAGTGCAGAGAATTGGTAGTGGGTTGAACCTGCAATGAAACGGAGGTATCTTCTGCAACTTTGTCTGATAGGGACATGCAGGTATGCCTCCATGAGGTCCAACGTTACCAGCCATGCTTCCTTGCCCAACATGGGAAGTAGCTGCTGTAGTGTTAGCATCTTGAATTTTGGGACTTGTAGGTAAGTGTTTGAAAGATCCAGAATTGGTCTCCAAGCATTGTCCTTTCTGGGTACTAGAAAGAGCCTTGAGTAAAATCCTTGGCCTTGCTCTTGAATCGGTACCCGCTGAATGGCTCTCATGGCCATGAGAGCTGTAATTTGTTTTTGAGCCTCTGCCCTTTGATTTAGTGGCAGGTTTGGCATTCCTCTTTTCATTGGCAAGGTGTGGAAGTGGAATCTGTATCCTCAGAAATAATGTCTAGGACCCATTTGTCCTTTGTGACCATGTGCCAGTTGTCTGCAAAAAGTGCTAGTTTTCCCCCCAAGGGGGCTAACAAAAGAGCTTTGTTTGGCCAGTCGAGGTGCAAGTCATTGAGTTTGCCTTCTGGTGGGTTGAGACCTGTCTTCTCCTCCTTTCTGGGTTGGAGTGCCCCATTGGCGAGGTTTATACTGGGCTTGTGGTTGCCCTCTGCTCCTTGGGCACCTGTATTTACCCCTCTGAGGTCTGTCAGTGGCTGGAAAGGACCAATTTTTTTGTTGGCCAGTTTCTGCTGAAGCGAGGGGGTTGTACCTGTAGAAAATCTTTGACTGTCTGGATTGATTTCGCCTTATCTTCCATTTTCTTTAGCACTTCTGCTTTAACTCCAAAAAGAACATCCTGCTGTAAGGGTGCATCCAGTAATTTTGCTTTGACATGATCAGGTAGACTTTGTTCCTTTAACAAGGCATGCCTACATATAACTGATCCAGTGACAGCTGCTCTGCAGGAGGCCTCCAAAGAATCGAACCCACATTGTAAGGTATGTTTGCCCACCTGCTCGGTGGCGTGCAATAAATCCTGTACTTCTTTCAATTCAGATTGTTGGGGAAGGGAGGTAATCTTTTGTTTTAACTGAGAGATTAGAAACGGCTGATACTTGAGCATATGAAATTGACAATGTAGTGCTCTCATAGCTAATGTGGCTGAGGTGTAAACCTTTTTCCCCCACCTGTCTAGTGCTCTTGAATCCCTCTCAGAAGGTACTGGGTTTTTAGCCATGGAAGCCTTAGCCCCCTTGGGACCTTGGGAGATAGTCTCTGGGTCAGCTACTGGGCTTTTGTAAAGAAATTTATGGGAATCAGGTACTCTGTAGTATCTGTCAGGCTTAGCCGGAGCAGGAGGGAGAGTGTCTGGGTTGCAACTGGATTCTAAATAGACATCATCCACAATGTCCAAAACAGGTGGGATGGCTAGAGGTCTGTGTTGGGGGAGTAAAAGAAACTCTCTGAGCCTTTTCTTGGAATCAGAGAAATCCTGACCTTCCCAGTGGAAATGTTCCCTCAGTGTGTAAAGTTTCCCCAAAAAAGAGTAATCTTCAGGAGGGGAAGCTGAGGGAATAGAGTCCTCAGCATCAGAATTCATAAGGAGAGTAGGAATAGTCTTGGTCTTCAGAGGAATCCGAAGAAACAGACAGTTGTTCAGAAGAAGCAGAATCTTCCTCTTGTCTAGGCCTTTTGTCAGGGGGAGGCTGTGAACCCCTGAAAAGAGAAATCAAATCTTCAGCCATTTTGAGCATCTGTTTCTTAGGCATAGGGCCTTGAACAGGAGACTGAAGTGTAGTCTTTTTAGCTTTAGAAGGAGTCTTAGACTTAGAAAACATTTTGACTGTGAGAGTCTGTCTGAAAACGCCCTCAGAAACCGATGGCGTTTCCGAAGCACCGACGTCCTTAGAATGTATATCGTCAGAAGGGCCTGAAGTAAAAGGCTGCGTCGGCCTAGTACATTCAGTCAGAATATCCGTAGCAGTCTCTGGTTCCAGGACTGCGGTAGTCAGGGGCTGCGTCGGAGCCTCACTGATAACCGGAAAACCGGAGACCGGATCAACCGAGGCCTCGGAATCGGGTTTAGGCCTTGGCTGTCGGTCCTTGTCCCTGCGTTTTTTGTGCACGCCGGTAGTCTGTAGCTCCGACGGCATGTTATAGTTAAATTTTCTACCAAAAAAGTGTTGTGCGAAATCAAATCGCCTTTTAATAGTACGCTTATTAAACCTAGCACAAAAACGACAAGTGACGTTGTGATCAGGGCCTAGGCAAGGTATGCAATAAGAATGAAAATCCTTAGGAGGCATTTGCTTCCCACAAGAAATACAATTGTTAACTTTTTCTGACATCGGTCTGAGGCAAGAAAAGTTTCCCCAATGGGGTACTTAGCTTTATAGAAGACTTGGTCTGAAATTCGAATTCGATAATCTCAGGAGTCGGCCGACCGGCACTTGCAAACTGCTTCTGCTTCGGGCACCGCGCGGCAAGAAAGACTGAAGAAAATGGCGTTGGTTGCAGTATATGTACCCCTGGCGCACTGACGTCAGGGATGAGGCGACAGCAACCGACATCGGACCAAGACTTTGGAAATCTGGCTGACTGCGGGACCGCCTGACGACAGGATAACCCAAGTGTGATGACTGCAGCAGGGTAACACGATGAACATCATCCGGGATTTTTTTGATCGGAGGGGGAGTTGAAGAGAAGGGAATGCGATATCTTCCAGCAACCATTTGTAATGCCCATTGGTCCTGAGTGATACCTTGCCAGGCCTCTGGGTATAGTGAAATACGACCCCCGACTGGCTCCAGAAATGCACAGTCGGGCCTCCCATCAGGAACACTGGTAGGGAGGACCACGAAAGGAATCGCGGTCACCCTGGTTATGTGGGCCTCCTCTGTCCCTAGGGAGGGATCCACCTGAATTACCACCCCCTCCCCTGCCTCTGGAGGGGGACTCACCTTGTGCGTCATGAAAAAAATCTCTGCGTTTTACATCTTCCCACCCCTCTGGGTCTTGGGATAAGGCCTAGAGGGGAGGGAAAAACAGACTCCCACAGCAGACAGTTTTTCCCTCTTGCTCGCACCTAGTGAGGGAGTGTCCTTCACCTTGGTTCTGAAAAAGGAGGAACCATCAAAAGTACAGTTTTGTACCTACCATAAATGTAGATGTTCGAGGATTCCATTGCTGCAGTCCTTACTATTGGGTATAGTCCGCATCCAGTCGGCCCGAATACCAGAGTATAAGGCTGACGTCGGTCAGGGCGCATTAGACTGGCGCCATGCGTCAGGGTACTTTTCTTGCCCCAGATGTCAGAAGACCCTAAAGACAAGGCCCAAAATACCTGTACCAAAACATGAACAATATATACAAAAATAGAAGCAGGTAAACTCACCTACACAACCACCCCTAAACACAGAGGGGAAGGAGGGAGGGATGGAATCCTCGAACATCTACATTTATGGTAGGTACAAAACTGTACTATGTTCTTCGTTTTCCATTGCTGCAGTCCGAATCCCAAAGCAGAGGTAAGGGAGGCTGGCAAATCATAAAGAAGCAGCAGCTGACAACATGCCTTGCAAAACAGCTGTGGCAAAACCAGCCCTAGACTTAGAGTAGATAGGAAGGTGATAATGCTTAGAGAAAGTATGCACTGAACTCCAAGTAGCTGCTTCCAAAATATAAATGCTGTTGAAGTGGCAGTAGCCCTAGTGGAATGAGGCCTAATCCCAGCTGGAACCTCCTTGCCATGATGGGAATAACAAAATGCAATGCAAAAGCCAATCCACCTAGAAATAGTTTGTTTTGACACAGGCTTGCCCTGAACTCAAAGCAAAAGAAACAAACAACTGCTGAGACTGCCTAAAATCCTTAGTCCTGCTTAAGTAATAACAATTGCCTGTGTACATCTAAAGTATGCAAAATCTTTTCCCCTTTATTTTGGGGGTCTGCATAAAAAGTAGGCAAATGAATAGTTTGGTTTAAAGCCACACTAGAAACCACCTTAGGCATAAAGGAAGGATTAGTACGTAATGATACCCTATCCTTATGGAAAATCAAAAGGGCTATAAGGGCCTGCAACTCAGACACCCTTCTTGCAGAAGTAATAGCCAACAAAAAAGCAGTCTTCCATGACAAATATTTCAATTCAGCAGTAGCCGCAGGCTCAAAAGGTTGTAGAGTAAGTTTTTCCAACACAAAATTGAGATCCCAAGCAGGAGTAGGAGCTCGTCTTATATTTTGCCCTCTAAGAAACTGCTTGAACAAAGGATGCGAAAACAATGGTGGGTCACAATCATAGTGAGCTGAGATTGCTGCAGCATGAATCTTAATGGAAGAGAAGGACAGACCCTTGTCCAGTAACTCAGTAAGATATTGAAGAGCCATACTCAAATTAGGCTCAGAAATCTCCAAATTCTTTGCTTTACTCCAAAATAAAATCTCTTCCATTTTGCTTTCCTTGTACTAGGTCTTCTAGCTTCCCTAATCACATTTAAAACTTGTTGAGGAAGTTGAGACCTGCTGTGTTTCAACACAGAATATGCCAGGCTGTCAGATGAAGAGAGTGAAGCTTGACATTGAGCAGATGACCGTCCTGCTGGGAAAACAGATGTGGAATCAAAGGTTAAGGCCATGGAGGCTTCTTTACCAGACTCCGTAGAGGGTACCAGTGTTGCCAAGGCCAATCTGGAGCTGTCAAAATCATCCTTGGCCTGTCCTGTCTGACCTTTAACAGTACCTTTGGAAGAAGAGGCAGAGGTGGAAAGGCATACACATGAAGGTTTGTCCAACTGAAAGACAGAGCATCCACTTTCCAAGCTGTGTGATGAAACCCCTTTGTGCAAAACTGTGGCAGCTGGTGGTTTAGTGGAGAAGCGAACAGATCTATGTCTGGAGTTCCCCATGACACTGTCAATTTCTGAAATACATGAAGATCCAGTTTCCACTTGTGGGGATCCATGATTTGTCTGTAACACATCTGCTAAGGAGTTCTGTGCTCCTGGCAGAAACCTTGCCTGAAGAGTTAGGTGCTCTCCCATAAAATCATCGCTTGCCTGCATAGAGGATAAGAATGTGTTCCCCTTGTTTGTTGAAGTACCACATGACAGTTGTGTTGTCTGTTAGAATCAACACCTGCCCTGGAAGAAGTAACTCCTTGAAAGCCAGCAATGCGAACTGGACTGCTAACATCTCCTTCATGTTGATATGTAGATGCTGTAGTCTGGCAGGCCACTTGTCTTGTATCCACTTTCCATTTAGATGAGCTCCCCAAGCAATGTCTGAGGCATCTGTCGGTAAAATCTGACCTGGCCGGGTCACAGAGAGTCCCTTGTTTAGGTGACATTCCTGAGCCCACCACAAAAATTCTCTTTGAAGGCAAGGTATTATTTGAATGACAGTGTCTAAATCCTGGCAGTGCTGTGTCCATACATTTTTGAGATACCATTGTAACTTCCTCATATGCAGTTTGGCATTGGGAAGCACCAGAATACAAGATGCCATGAACCCTAATGCTTGAAGGACTGTCTCTGCAGTCAGCACGGACTGATGAGATAGTTGATGGAAGTAAAGTGATAGACTCTTTTGTTTGTCCGGGGTTAAAAGGCCATCTGGGCTGCTGTATTCAGTCTCACACCCAGAAAGCACATGTCTTGAGAGGGTACTAGACTGGACTTTATTTCGTTCACAGAATACCCTAGGCATCTTAGCACTGCTATAAGATATTCCAGATGCTGTAGAAGGTCTTCCTTTTCTTGAGCCAGAATCAGGCAGTCGTCTAAATAAGGATAGATTTGAAGTCCTTGTAGCCTGAAGTAAGCTATCACTGGAGCCAGAACCTTTGTGAATACTCTGGGCAGTAGATAAGCCAAAGGGCAATGCAGAGAACTGATAAAGAGAATTTCCAGCTCGAAACGCAGATACTTCCTGTAACTTAGCCTGATAGGCACTTCCTTGAGAACTAAAGTTACCATCCAGTGATCTTTGCCCAGCAGGTAAAAGCTGTTGTAACGTCAACATCTTGAACTTGGGAATGTCCAGATAAGTGTTGAGGAGATAAATCCAAAAGCAGTCTCCACGTGTTCCCCTTTTGGTACTAGGAACATGCGAGAATAAAATCCTAGGCCCCTTTCTGATACAGGGACTGGCTGAATGATGTCCAACACCCATCTGTCTTGAATAATTAAATCCCAAGTTTCTTTGAAAAGAGACAGTCCCTTCAAAGGAGCTGCCAGGCGAGAATCTACTGGCAGCTGAAAAGGCAGGTCATTGGGTCTGTTTACGAAAGGACTGACCCCTGCCCTCACCAGAAGTCTGAGCAGGTGAACTCCCTGTTCTAGGCCTAAAAGAACCTTGAGCCCTGCCCTACCACGTCTAGACCTACCCCTAGACTGGGAATCATAAGCAGGATATGTCCACCCCTTAGCAGGCCAATTTCTACTAAACTTGGTGGCTGTACCTGCAAAAAATCTTTAACAGTTTGCATAGACTTAGCTTTGTCCTCCATTTTCTTCAAAACTGCTTCCACAGGTGAACCAAACACATCAGACTGTAAAGGAGCATCCAAAATCCGTGTCTTAACATGCTCAGCCAAATTTTGATCCCTCATCCAGGCAAGAACAGAACTAGTGGCAGCCACCCTCGAGGAGGCCTGCACAGCATCAAAACCACATTGCAAAGAATGCTTGCCCACTTGTTCAGACACATAAACTAAATCCAGCAAGTCTTTACAATCAATACCTTCCTTAAGCATCCACCTTAGATTTCAATTGTGAAAGGAGATAATTTTGATATTTCAGCATGTGAAACTGACACTCATGGCTAGAGTGGAAGAAGTATACACTTTCTTACCCCACCTATCTAACGCCCTTGCCTCTTTGTCAGTGGGAACAGGATTTTTAACCACAGAGGCCTTAACACCTTTAGGCCCCTGAGAAACAGTTTCTGGGTGACTCTTAAACAAATACTTATGAGCTTGGGCACCCTATAGTACCTATCAGGTTTAACAGGAGCAGGAGGCAAAGAATCAGGGTTCAGGAAGCCCCTGCAAAACATCTTCCACCACATTCAACACAGGAGGTATAGCTAAGGGCCTATGCTGGGGTAAAACAAGAATTCCCTAAGTCTCTTCCTGGAATCAGAGTAATCCTGGCCTTCCCATTTAAAGTGCTCCCTCATGGAATGCAGAGTCTCTGAAAAAGAAAAATCCTCAGGAGGAGAAGCGAAGGAGTGGCATCATCCACATCAGAATCAGAATAATGAGGATACTCCAGCAAATCTTCAGAAGACTCAGAAGCCCCTGAACCCTGTTCAAAACTGTCAAACTCTGGTTCCACTCTAGGCCTCTTATCAGGAGGGCCCATAGAACCTCTAATCATAGTAATCAAATCTTCTGCCATTTTAAGCATATGTTTCTTAGGTACAGAACCCGAAAGGCTAGGAGAAGCCCTACTGAAGCTGAAGTTGGCCTACCTCTAAAGAAGTTTTGGCAACAGAAGGAGAGGCTCTAACTACTTTGGGAAGAGAGGGAAGAATATTTACCTGAGAAGGCCCCTCATCCTGCCCTGCCTCCTGAGAGGGTACATCCTGTAAAAGTAAAGTTTCTGCCTGAGACTCCATAGAAACTCCTGGCAAAACCTCTGGCTCCACTGAGCCATCTGGACTGGTTCATCAACCCTAGGCTTTGCTGTTTTGTCCTTGCGCTTGGGGCCCGAGGGCGGCATCCCATATCCGGGCATTTTATAATTACCGCTTCCCAAACACTAATCTAGCACAGTCTAACCTCCTCTTAATAGTGCGTTTGTTAAACCTAGCACAAGGCGGCAACCAACAACGTCGTGCTCAGGCCCTAAACAAGGTATACACAATGTATGGTAATCCCTATGAGGTATTTGTTTCCCACAAGAAATACAGTTATTCACTTTTCTGACATCCGGTTAAATACTGAGGCAAGAAAACCAAAATGTTCAACTCTGATTCGGTCTGAAACGAAATATTTCAAACGCCAACCTGCACAAACTGCTTCTGCATCGGACCACGCGGCAAAAGACTGAGGATATGGCGCCGGTCATACTATACCCAATAGTAAGGACTGCAGCAATGGAAAACGAAGAACATCAGGGCATTAATGAACGTAGACTTGAAGGTCTCCGCAAAATTACAGAGGCGCATCCAGGAGCGTCTCCTAACAGCAACTCCAGAACTTGCTGCCCTACCTGCTCCTTGGCTGCGTAAGAGATCAGCCTCATGGAGGAGTTAGCAATAGAGTTGAGGGTAGACATCTGAGCGTTGACCTTCAGAGGCGCATCCAGGAGCGTCTCCTAACAGCAACTCCAGAACTTGCTGCCCTACCTGCTCCTTGGCTGCGTAAGAGATCAGCCTCATGGAGGAGTTAGCAATAGAGTTGAGGGTAGACATCTGAGCGTTGACCTTCCGAGCCACCGCATCAGAAACGTTACCCTGTAGAGCATCTCCAAGTTCTTTCAGATCATCTCGTTGGAGCCGTGTAAAATGTGATAAGTAATTCAGTGACCGCAGAGTAAAGGCGGCTGAAGAAAACATACGCTTCCCGTACATGTCCATGGCCCTAGACTCCTTGTTAAGAGGACGGACGGTAGACGAAGTCTCAGCCAGTTCCTTCTTGGTGGCTGCTGCCACCACCACCATGGCATCTATAGAAACTCCCTTGGATAGAAACTCTTTGTCAGAGGGGGCGGACAAGAATTTGTTGGGTCTCCTGGGGACTGGTTCCAGAGAGTCAGGGGTTTCCCACACCCTTCGACAAACCAGATCCAGAAGTTCGAAGGGTGGAGATACCCAGGAGGCAGAGGGCTGTGCCCCAAAGGCCTTCAGGAACACAGACTCCTCTTCGGAGGGAGCTTTGGAGGGCCAGTCACCCCTCTGCTTCAAAATTTCTAGGATGTCAGAGAAAAAGAGACATCCTCAGAGGATGACTTGGGGGACCCCTCAGATTCCTCGAGGTCGGTGTCTGACGTAAGGGACTCATCTTGGGAATCTATGAGCTTCCTCTTGCACATTCTTTTTCTGGGTGGCTCCTCAGGCAAAAACACTGAGGGGGCCTCAGAAATACGGGGACCACTCATGGGGGTATCCTGAGGTCTTGGGTCTCCGCTGTCGAAAGATAGAGGGCGATCAGAAACCCGCGCTGGAGAGGACAGAGTGTCTGTGCCGAATGATGCCGCTGACGACATGGCCAGCATGCTCTGCATGGCCTCAAAAGCTGGTCCCACCGGCTCCGAAGATCGACCAGCAGTGGAAGACCTCGGAGCAGAAGGGACCGGGTCCGAAGGAGGAGTCAGGCTCGCCCGCGCCGAAGCACCGAGAGGGAGGCTAGGAGCTGAAAAATGTCCCGAGGCCTCCCCCTCAGGTCCGACAGAAGAACCATGAGTCCTGGACCCCATGGACGGAGCCGACTGGGTCGGAACTGAAGCCAGAGCCGATAAGCCAGGACAGGCCATCGGAGCCGACCTAGGGACATCAGTCGGCGCTGACCACTCTGGCTCGGCAAGCTGAAATTCAAATCGGAGGAGGAAGTATCGATGCTGGCTGGGTAACAGGCTCTGGAGCTGACTGGGCTGGAGCCGAAAATAATTTTGCCAGTACCGGTGATTGGAGCAGTCTCTGTACCACTCTATCTACATCCACATCTGAAAAAAAGAGTCCTAGAGGACCTAGAAGATAAGGAAGGAGATCTAGACCTCCTCTCCGAAGGAGACCTGCAAGGAGGAGAGACCGGCCTAAAATTTGGAGACCGGCTCCAAACGAGCACCTCCGCAATCGGTTCAGAGGAACTTTGAGCCGAAGCAGATTCCGTCAATGCACTAACTTCCTGCGGCTCAGAAGACAGTGGGAGCAGAGGATGCCACAGTAGATTTTACTACTTTCTCTGGAGGCTCCGAGGATACAGATGGAGCAGGAGATCGCTTTTTAACCTTGGAAGTTTTACTCAGAGGGAGAGGACTTGAAGCTAGAAGCCCTTCCCAAACCCTCCTCGAAGGAGGGTTTCAGAAGTCCTTTCAAAATTACTTTGTTCTTCCTCTCCTGAAGAACACACGGGCTAAACGCATGGCAAAATGTACAAGATTCCTGAAGGTGAATCGCCCCCAGACAATAAACACACAGAGTGCCCAGTGATTGATATTTTATAACCACATTTAGTACATTTCTTAAAGCCTGAGGGCTTATGCTCTTTCGTATTCTTAGACATAGTGAAGGAAACTGAAAAACCACCAACCGTTAATATACAAGCCAACAGACCATCACAAAAAGACCTCCAACTTAAATGGTCCCAACAGGAACACAGGGAAAGGACTAGGTCCTCTAACTTAAAACGGCCCTAGCCTGAGGGATAGGTACCTACTAATAAGCCACACAGAAAAACAGGGGCGGACTAGGTCCTTTAACTGAAACGGGCCTAGCCCGTAGGAGAGACAGTTAGCGGGACACCACAAAAGACAATACCACGAGAAAAAAAGTACACCAGATTATCAAACTAGTACACACACAACACACAGCTATGAAAATAGCTTTTTTGAAGGAAGAATATCTCAATAAAGACCAAAAGTTATACTTAGCCACAGCCAAGAGCGAGCCCACGTCTGAGCTATACGAGCGGCAAACGAGATCTGGGAAAAGGGAGCAGTGCAGCATGGGATACCTTCTTAGCCCAGCCAATTGAAAGACTTCGAGCTAGAGTATGGCCGAGTCGGAGCAGAGGTTCGGCTCCAAACCCACGGGTAAGAATGTAGGCGAGATTGGACTACATAACATCTTAAGTTACCTACTTTCACATCTAACTCCTCTAGTGCACATTGCAGTGTTTAGGATAAACTGTTTTTTTCATCTTACCTTTAAGCATCCCTGTGACTAGCACTTGCTCTAAAACCTGCTGGGATACACGAGGAAGCCTTAAACTGATGCAAGCACTCAACTCTCCTTGTTAATGAGGAGAAATTAATCGTAGGCACTAAAGAGCCTATAATTGCAAAGTACCTTGCTAAGGTAAGGGAAAACAGCTCTTGTACTTTACAAAAACAAAAAAAGCACCAAACCAGGCATGTCCAAGGGTTAGCATCTGGCGATGTCTCCTGTCCACCTGGTGAATCTGAGCATACTGGGGATATCCAGCAATTGCCTCATATATACAGGCAACCCTCTTCTCCTATCACCCAACACTACAACCTACGAGAGATGTACTTACATAGCCAAACTGGAAGCAAAGCTCTCTCCACCCAAGATTGTGCTAGACAGTCAAGAGGAGAAGGTTAACACCCGCACTACACCTCAAGCAACACATAGCCCTTCTAAACCCCACATCACCAACACCCTCACACAGCAACACTAAACCCTCATATGCGGAGGCCCTTAACAGTAACCTGCCCAAGCAGCAAGGACCTCCGAAGCTGAAATGCATACAAACACCAATCAAAACCAAAGCGTCACATAGCTCACAACACCAGTGTGCCACCCAAACAGCAGCCCCTAAGGCAAGATAAAGTACCCAACACTTAGTCATAGGTGACTCTATAGTCAGGCACACTGATGTCCCACTCACCAGGCTGAGCAAGGAGAAAATTACAGTCAGCTGCCTGTTGGGTGCCAGGATCAGCCACATAACGCATGCACTCAAGTCACTCCACAACAAGTACAAATATGACTCTGTCATTGTCCATGTTGGAGTAAATGACTTGAGACGTACCTCCGTGGACTACATGAAGAGAGACATAGAAGAGCTCTCTGATCATGTGGCCCAGGCAAGTATGACCCTAGCCCCGAGTAGCATCCTGCCTTCGCCCAGAATGATACCACAGTACAAGGACAAAATGATTGACTTCAACAACTGGCTAAGTTTCTGGTGTCATTCAAAGGGGATCCAGTATCTGTCTGCCTGGGACAACATGATTGACAGACCATGATGCTTTGCCAGAGATGGTCTGTACCTGTCGCCCCTGGGATTCAGGTTACTGGCTAAGGCTCTTGCCATCCCTATAGTGCCTTTTTTAGGCAAAGTTCAAAGGACAAAGCCACTACCGCAACAGGTACAAGCATGCAAAATCTGAAGGTAATGCTACTCAATGCTAGAAGTCTAAACCTCAAAAATGCACTCTAGAGGCACTCCTAAAAATGGAGATCATCAATATCTGTGCAGTAACTGAGACCTGGTTCAAGGCTCCAGAGAGCACCCCTGCAACATCAGGCTATAACTCTTACCACACTTTTCGGCCACCAAACCAGGACCGAACACTAAAGGTGGAGGAGTGACCATATTCACCAAGGATATTCACACCACCAGGCTAGTTGCCCCAACACAATGAGTCTAAAATTCTCCAGGTGCAACTAACACTAGGTAAGACTGCAATCCAAACTGTAGCTTGCTACAGATCCCCCACCATGCCCCAAGATTCTCACTACACCTTTCTTAACATACTGGAAAATATTAAAATACAATCAAACACCCTAATACTGGGCGATTTCAACTACCCTGCCATTAACTGGGAAGGCTACTTGTGTGCCAACACCTTTGCCAAACGGTTCTTGGAATTCATAAATTCCAATGCCCTGGATCAACTAATCCATAGTCCCACCAGGGATTCCAATATCCTAGACCTGGTCATTACCAACATGGGAAATCAATGCTCCACACCTATGGTCACCCCCTCATTGGTCAGGTCTGACCATAAGCTAAATCACCCTTGACATCCACATCCCTCCCTCACCCCCCAGTAAGGAAACCTCCGTAAAAAACTTCTCCAAAGCCAACTTCATGCTACTCAAGTCAGAAGTGACAAACTTCAGGACACCCATGCAGACGGGAATTGAATGTTAGACTGCTGAATCCTACACTAAGACACTGTACGAGCACATCCACTTGTGCAGGAATCGTGCCATCCCAAATAGAACCAAGACGCTCTCCTCCAAAAAAAGGAAGCCAATCTGGTGGTCCCCTGCCATACAAAAACTTTACAACAAAAGGAGGAAACTGTTGCAGAAAAGAGGAAAATCCTAGGATGCAAAAAAAAATCCCTTACCAGCCTCAGTAAGAAGCCGAGATCCCTCAAAATCCTCCAAAGCTAGTTACGAAAATAATTGCCAAAAAGATTCCAAAGACAACCACAAGGCATTCTAAAGTTATGTCAAGAATCTAAATGGCAATGCTCAAGATCTGCTCTGAGCTACAACAGAATGACACTAAATATACTGATCCTAAGGATATTGCCAATATCCTGGCAGATTCAGTGCCAGCTTCACCTCCCTCTCACCCCCAAGGGCCCATCTCAATACCAAAAGATTGCCAAATTCTGGTAATGGCCACACAGGTAAAAAACGCACTCTCCAAAGCTAAGAATACAGCATCCATGGGACCAGACGTCATCCTGGGCTGTGTACTACATGAACTACAAAATGAACTGACACCTCACCCAAGTGTCATGTTGAATCACAGCCTCACCTCAGGCTTCATGCCCACTGAATGGTGCACAGCAACAGTTATCCCACTCCACAAAGGGGGAGCCACCACGGACCCCGGGAACCATCTCCCTATTAGCCTGATGAGCCCGGTCTGCAAGGCCATGGAACGTATCATCATGGAACTTATAAACAAAGACATTGGTAACCCCCAAACTCTGGGCCCCACCCAGTTCGGGTTTGTGAAAGGCAGATCATGTCTCCTGAAACTGAATGATTTCTTTGAAGCAGTCACCAAAGCCATAGACGAGGGTAAGGTGCTCACGCAGCCTATCTTGACCTCGCCAAGGCTTTCAACACCATCCCCCATTCTGGAATTATAAACTCACTAAACTAGATATAAATCCCTGTGTCACAAGATAGGTTGCCAACTGGCTCACTGACAGAACCCACACTAAAAAAGTTGCAGACTCCAAATCCAACTTCAAACCAGTGACAACTGGAGTACCACAGGGTTCAGTCCTGGATCCTCTTCTCTTTGGTATCTACTTCTCTGAAGTACAGCTAACACAGAATATCTCTGGCTAACGAAGTTCGCAGATGACTGCAAACTAGGAGCCAAACAATGTGGACATCCTACAGAAGGGCCTCACTGAGACAGATGCCTGGTGTCGGAGCCATGGCCTCAAGCTTAATGCCAAAAAGTGCATTGTCATCCCCTTTGGTAAAAACTCTGTACCCATGAACTACCACATAGGCGGCAGTCTACTTAACTCAAAGTGTGATAACAGACTTTGGGACCCAGGTGGATAGTAGTCTCTCCTTTGATAATCACATTGCAGCACTGGCCAGGAAATCCTTCTACGTGGCACACCATCACGAAAAGGTTCTCATCCAGGAAAGAGGAGGAGGTCATTGTTCCCCTCTACTGATCACTCATTAGACCCATTAGAGTGTAAAACGCCCCTTTTGGAATGTACCTCACAAGACATCTACAACAGCTGGAAATGCTGCAGAAGTACCTCACAAAGAGGATTGCACGAAAAAGATGCCATATGCTGACCGTCTCAAAAAACTCCAGCTTTACTCCATAGCATATTGCCTACTCTGAGGTGATCTCTGCCTAATGTACAAAGCTATGTCAAACCCAGAGCTGTTGGACATGCTCCACCTAAAGTACTCCCAATCCCTCTAAGCTACACGCTCTAGGGACCTAAACCTTGTCACCACATTAAACAGAACATGCTGAAGGGATAGATTCTTGTCCCAGAGACTTCCCATACTCTGGAGCAAGCTAACCATCTATATCAAAGTTCCTCATTCACACTCAAGAAAAATCTTGATGAGTGGATGGAAAATAGAAAATTCACCTCGGGGATAACTTCTGTGGCTCTGCTCGATAGGAACACAGCAAAATAACTTTCTTGGGTGGCAAAAGCCAGGGAACCTTGTTGGCCAGGCTTACTTAGGCCCTTGGGCAGATAGCTTAGTACCTACCTATGAAGACTGTGAACCAGGATAGACTTTCTGCAACACTGTATTGATTTTTTTTTTTTTCTTAACAGCTACTTTGACCACCTAGGAGAAGAATCATTGTCCCTTTGAGAGTCTTCTTCCCCAGGACACATCCAGGGGCATCCCCTGGTGAAACTTCCCAGTAAAAAGGATTTACCTATATAGTATCCCAGGATGCACTCCACTACAACCATAGTTCAGGGAATCAATTGCGGGAAAGAGCTGACTAAATATACTTTTGCTGATAAACTTGGGATGTGTATACAGTTGTGCATTATGTCTAGCTAAAAGAGCGAGTACAGCAATCACATGGCCAACTAAACAAGCAGAAAGTGGTGAACAATATAGTTAAAGCTGTGGTAAAACTACAAATGACAAAAACAAAGGAAACTTTGAGCAATACTGTTAAATCTACCACTCTGTCATAAACCCGACCAGTCGGGTGACTGTCAGCCCAAGCTTTCGTGAGGAAAAGGGATAACATGGACTTGTTTCCTCAACAGATGTTACACAAGTTACACAGCATTAATGTCCAACAAATAATGTTGCAATGTATCCTAAAACGTAACCCCAAGCTTCACCACAATGACATGCGCGATGGTGTGCTTGATGAACTTTGGCAGCTAAGTTTGGCATCAGCAGCATTGCGACAGAAGCCAAACCTGGAGAGCAAAGCATGGTATTCAAGAGCAGCTCAGAATGGAAGAATGACCAAGGTTAAGATCAACCTCAACCCAATGTCAAACTAGGGTCAAAGACAGACAGGACTGCTACAATGCTGAAGTCTGGTGATGAACCTTGAATCAAGGTCAAAGCCGAAGCTCATGGTATCCACCTCACAGAGCAAGTATGAACTCAGTTGACAAATATGCAGCCACAGCTAACACCAAAGCTGAAAAGTACAGTTGTGTATACTTACCATAAAATGTAGATGTTAGAGTGTATTCACTGTTGCAGTCATTACATTTGGGTAATCTGCTGGCAGGTTGCCCTCAGTCGGCCTGAATATCAAAGTCTTGGGTCCTGCGTCGGTTGCTGTCTCCTCTTCCATGACATCAGGTAGTCAGGGGGTATAAAACATGCAGCCGACGCAATTTTATTCATTTTTTCTTGCCCCAGATGTCAGGTGCCATATCTATATCTATATCTCTCTCTCTATATCTATATCTCTCTCTCTATATCTATATCTCTCTCTCTCTCTCTATATATATATATATATATATATATAAATATATATATATATATATATATATATATATATATATATATATATATATATATGTCTATATATATCTATATCTCTCTCTCTATCTCTCTCTCTATATATATATATATATATATATATATATCTATATCTCTCTCTATATATATATATATATATATATATATATATATATATATATATATATATATATATATATACACATATATACACATATATATACACATATATACACATATATACACATATATACACATATATATATATATAAATAAATAAAACAATATATATATAGAAATGCACTTTAGCAACATAAACTTTACCTTCATCTAAAAGCAAATACACCACAAAGGCTTTAGAATATAGTGAAGGAAAGAGAAGTTCTAGAAAAAAAAAGGGGGATGGCGAGTGGGTAACCCGGACTGCAACAGTGAATACACTCGAACATCTACATTTATGGTAAGTGTACACAACTGTACTATGTTCTTAGTGTTTCACTGTTGAGGTCATTACATTTGGGTAGAATCCCAAAGCTATGGATGGGAGGATGGAACTAAATAGCATTAGGGACGGCTATAAGGCCCTGCAGAACTGCAGTGGCAAAGCCTGCCCTGGACTTAGAGAAGAGAGGCAAATGATAATGCTTTGTAAAAGTATGAACAGAGCTCCAAGTAGTAGCTTCTAGAATGCCTTTGGTTGGAACTCCACTGAGAAAGGCTGCTGAGGTAGAGGCAGCCCTGGTGGAATGTGACCAGATTCCCTTGGGCACTGGCTCACCATGATGCAAGTAGCAAAAAAGTACAGTTTTGTACCTACCATAAATGTAGATGTCCGAACTGGATAGCATCTGCAGTCATAACAACTGGGTTGTCCTGTCGTCAGGCAGCCCTTCAGTCGGCCGGATTCCAAAGTCCGGGTCCGGCTTCGGCTGATGTCGCACTTCACCCGACATCATCACTGTTGGTCTTCGGGTATAAAGCCATCAGCCGACGCCATTTTCCTCAGTGTTTCTTGCCCCAGATGCCAGTAGCCCTCTTGAAGGCTAAAATTTAGATAGATGCCAATGTTTCCAAAAGATAGAGGTAAACACAAAATAAGCATGTATGCACATATATACAAACAAATACACCATAAAGACTCCCCACCAGCTAGCTATTAGGAGGGTAAACACCCTTGGAGTACCAGAGAGGGGAGGAGGGAGGATCCTGACTGCAGATGCTATCCAGTTCGACATCTACATTTATGGTAGGTACAAAACTGTACTATGTCCTTCATGGATGCATCTGCAGTCATAACAACTGGGTAGAATACCATAGCCAACAAGGGAGGAGGATAAAACTAGATTATGGTGTGTTTAGGATCCCTTGCAGTACAGCAGTGGCAAACCCTGCTCGGGATCTGGAATATAGAGGCAAATTATAATGCTTGGCAAATGTATGCACGGAGGTCCAAGTAGCCGCCTCAATAATGTCTTTGGTTGCCACCGTAAGAAGGCTGTGGTAGTGGCTGTTGCCCTTGTAGAATGAGGTCTTATGTTCTGTGGAATTGGTTTTCCATGGAAGGCATAACAGAATCGTATGCAATTTCCTATCCATTTGGAGATTGTCTGTTTGGAAATAGCTTTTCCTTCCCTTCCTGTTGCATAGGCTACAAAAAGTTGGTCAGTCTTTCTGCTACTTTTTGTTCTGTCCCAAGTAGTAGCGTAGCTGTCTATGTACATCCAAGGTATGCAATATTCTTTCCCCTCTGTTTTGTGGGTTGGGAAAGAAGGTAGGAAGGTGGATTGCCTGGTTTAAAGACACTCTGGATACCACCTTAGGCATAAATGTAGGATTAGTCCTCATGGACACTATCTTGGTGGAAGATTAGGAAGGGTTGCACTGCCATTAAGGCCTGTAGTTCTGAAACCCTCCTTGCTGAAGTAATTGCCAGTAGGAAAGCAGTTTTCCATGACAGGTGTTGTAGGTCTGCTGTTGCTGCTGGTTCAAAGGGTGATCGTGTCAATTTTTCTAGCACAAAGTTTAAGTCCCAAGTTGGTAATGGTGGTTTCCTTGGAGGTTTTACATTCTTGATTCCTCTGAGGAACTGCCTGAGCAAAGGGTGAGAAAAAACAGGTGGATCAAAGCTGTATTCTGCTGAAATAGCTGATGCATGTATCTTGGAGGAGTAGGACAGGCCTGAATGAAGAAGTTCGGCTAGGTACTCCAGAATGTTAGGCATATCTATGTTTGACACATCTTTTCCTCTTTCAGTACTCCAAATGACAAACCTTTTCCATTTTCCAGCATAGTTTCTTCTTGTTGAAGGTCTGGGCTTCAAGAATAATGTCTCTAACTCTTTGGGAAAGTTCTGGATTAGCTGCTGCTATGTGATGTTCCATGCAGTCAGTTGCAACGTTTTTAGGTTTGGATGTATGATGCTGTAGTTGTTCTGAGTTAACATCAAAGGCATCAGGGTATTGGCCACATATTGTTCGAGACATGCTCCTCAGCAGTGGGTACCAGTGTTGTCTTGGCCAGTTTGGAGCTATCAGGATTATCCTTGGACGTTCTTCCTTGATTTTTAGTAATACCTTGTGTATCAAGGGAAGAGGTGGGAATGCATATGCTGTTAGGCCTTTCCAGCTGAAGGAGAGCGAATCCACTTTCCATGCTAGTGGGTGGAATGTCCTTGTGCAGAATTTTTTGAGCTGGTGATTGGTAGGTGATGCAAATAGATCTATGAGGCATTCCCCATTTCTTTGAGATGGTCTTGAAGATGTCCGGGTGCAGCTTCCATTCGTGGGCATCCGATGTGGTTCTGCTTAATATGTCTGCTAGAGTATTCTTTTCCCGGTACAAATATTGCCTGTAACTGGATGTTGTAGCTGAGTGCTAGGGTCCACAGCTCCAAAGTCATTCTGCATAGGGGGTATGAATGAGTGCCTCCCTGTTTGTTGATGTACCACATGACTGTGGTGTTGTCTGTCTTTATCATCAACTGGCCCTCTGAGAAATGGTCTGAACTTTTGGATTGCCAGTTTTACTGCCAGCATTTCTTTTAGGTTGATGTGCAGGTGAAGTTGATCCTGTGTCCACAATCCTTGCACGCATTTGTCCAGCATGTGGGCCCCCCATCCTAGGTCTGAAGCGTCTGTTGTGATGGTCTGGCTTGCTTGACATCTGCGAAAGGGTAGCCCTGGGTTTGACTGGCATGCCTGAGCCCACCGTAGGAACTCCTGTTTTAAGCATGGAATTAGTGGGATTTCTGTTTCTAGGCTGTGTCTGTGTTGAGACCATAAATTCTTTAGGTACCACTGTAGTTTTCTCATATGTAGTCTGGCAAGTGGAACCAAGATTATGCATGATGCCATGAAGCCCAAGGCCTGCAGTACTTTTCTTGCTGTTAACTTGTTCAGTTTTGTTAGTGCCAAGAAGTAAAGAGGGAGTTCTTTTGTTTTTCCTTTGTTAGGAATGCCATCTGTTTTACTGTGTCCAATTCAGCCCAAGAATGTCCTTGTTTGGGATGGTATCAGCCTTGACTTTTGTAGATTGACTGTGTATCCCAGTGCTTGCAGCAAGTAAATGACCCTTAGTAAATCTGTTGTCAGCTTGCTTTTGTTGTCCCCTTGTAGCAGGCAGTCGTCTAGGTATGGGTAAATTTGAATTCCCTGTAGTCTGCAATGGGCGATTACTGATGCCAGGCATTTTGTGAATACTCTGGGCAGTAGATAAGCCAAAGGGCAATGCTGAGAATTGATAGTGCTCTGATCCTGCAAGAAATCTGAGGTATCTTCTGCAGATTGGTCGAATGGGGACGTGCAGGTATGCACCCTTGAGATCTAGAGTTACCAGCCAACACTCCTTGCCCAGCATGGGAAGAAGTTGCTGTAGGGTCAGCATTTTGAATTTTGGGACAATGATGTATGTATTTAAGGCGGACAGGTCGAGAATTGGTCTCCAACTTTTTTCCTTTCTTGGAACTAGGAATAGTCTGGAGTAGAACCCCTTTCCTTGCTCTGCTGTTGGCACTCTTTCCACAGCTCTCATGTTTGCTAACTGCATTATCTGTTGTAGAGCCTCTGTTTTTTGATTTGGCGGTAGATTTGGCATTCCTCTTTTGACTGGTAAAGTGTGGAAGTGGAACCGGTAACCTTGATCTATGGTTTGTAAAATCCACTTGTCTTTTGTTATATAGTGCCAGTTTTTTGAAAATAAGGGTAATTTTCCGCCTAGGGGAGCTGCTATTTGTTCCCTGGTAGGCGGATTTAGGGTTAAGTCACTGTGGTTGAGTTGATGTAGTGGCAGAGGTTGTGTCTGTGCCTCTGTTGTTACCTTGCCACTGTCGTCCTCTGTAGGCACCTCCCCTGGATTGGTTTCTGCCTCTGGAACGCCTATTCCTGCCCCTTTGAGGTCTTGTGGAGTCAGGAAAGGACCAATTTTGGCAGGCCAGTTCCTGCTAAACCTTGGGGTTGAACCTGCAAGAAATCTTTAACCGTTTGAACAGATTTTGCCTTTTCTTCCATTTTCTTCATAACCTGCTGGGCAGGTGTGCCAAACAAACTTGCCTTATCCATAGGAGCATCTAGCAACTTAGCTTTAACATGATCCGGTAGAGCTTGCTCCTTTAGCCATGCATGCCTTCTTATCACTGTGCCAGTCATGGCTGATCTAAATGAAGCCTCCAGTGCATCATAGCCACATTTTAAGGAATGGTTACTAACCTGTTGTATGTTATTTACCATTTCTAATACATATTTGTTATCAAGAGATTCATCAGTGGTTAGCTTTTTAGTTAACTGATCAAGCATAAACTCTTGGTATTGTATCATGTGAAACTGACAATTTAAAGCTCTAGCTGAGAGAGTAGCTGAAGTGTAGACCTTTTGCCCCATCTGTCTAATGACCTTGCTTCCCTTTCTGAAGGAATAGGGTTTTTGCTATGGTCGGCTACTGCCTTGGGACCCTGGGATATAGTTTCGGGTCTGCAAGAGGGGCCTTGTAAAGGTGGTGATGAGTGTCTGGCACCCTGTAAAATCTGTCTGGTTTGGCAGGGGCTGGAGGTAAAGAATCTGGTGCGGAGCAGACATCATTGAAAGCATCATCCACCACAGAGAGAACAGGAGGTATAGCTAAGGGCCTGTGCTGTGGAAGGTGCAGAAAGGTCCTAAGTCTTTTCTGGAGTCTGAAAACCTGTTGCTGCCATTGGAACTGCTCTCATGGCATGTAAGGTTTCCCCAAAGGAGAATTCTTCTGGTGGGGAAGCAGCTGGAATGGATTCTTCAGCATCAGAGTCTTCAAAATTGGAGAAAGGAGCCTCTGGCTGATCAGTTGTGTCTGATTCATCGGCAGACTCATCAGAGGACACTGGCTCAGGGGGCTCTGCCCTAGGTCTCTTCTCTGGGGGCTGAGAGGCCCTGTCTGGGTGAGATTGAGATCCTCTAATTAATGAAATTAAATCTTCTGCCAGAGTAAGCATTTGAGAACTAGAGGAGGGCCTGGTTGTAGGGGGTTTAACAGGCACGGTTTTAGTAGTCTTTGCTGCTTTAGCCCTGGCGAAGGCCTTAATGGACATGGCTGTTGGAGGCCTAGCAGCACCACGTGCTGGGGAAGAGACATCCAAGGGAATGGTGTCTGATAAGTCAGTGGCAACCACCGTAGTGGATAAAATTTCTGAGGCCTTTTCAAGAGTGGTAGCAGGGGCCTCAGTTGTAGAGATAAATTCAGCTGTACTTTGATCAGTTTTCTCGGTTTCGGCCGAAACAGAGACACTCATGTTTGCTTAACCATGGTTTCGGCGAAACCGGACCCGATGTCGGTCTTATCTTTGCTTTTGGCAGATTGGGTAGTCGGAGGATCCGGCGGCATAATGTACGCAAAATCAGAACCGAAAAACTGTTCAGCAAACTCCGACCCGGCCTAAGCGTTCGTCGGTTGAACGCAACACAGGCCGAACAGGCTGCTACGTCGTGGGCTGGGCCTAAACAAGGCAGACAATAAGAGTGGAAATCTTTATGAGGTATTTGTTTCCCACAGGTTAAACAATTATTAACTTTTTCTGACATCGGCTGAGGCAAGAAAGAGTCCCCAACGGGGTACTTAGCTTTAGAAGTCTTCAAGTAGTATTCGGTAGAAGTAATCTCTGGATCCGACCGACCGGCACTTGCGAACAGCTTCTGCTTCGGGCGCCACGCGGCAAGAAAGACTGAGGAAAATGGCGTCGGCTGATGCCTTTATACCCGAAGACCAACAGTGATGACGTCGGGTGAAGTGCGACATCAGCCGAAGCCGGACCCGGACTTTGGAATCCGGCCGACTGAAGGGCTGCCTGACGACAGGACAACCCAGTTGTTATGACTGCAGATGCATCCATGAAGGACATCGAATGTAGTGGCTTATCCACTTAGAAATAGTCTGCTTTGATGCAGCCTTTCCCTCTGATCCTGCAGCAAATGCCACCAGTAGTTGCTCAGTTCTTCTTAGAGATTTGGTCCTGTTTAAGTAGAATCTTAGTTGTCTGGGTACATCCAATGAATGCACAATCCGCTCCCCCTTGTTCTGCGGATTTGGGTAAAATGTTGGCAGGTGAATAGTTTGGTTAAGAGCCACACTGGATACCACCTTAGGCATAAATGAAGGATTGGTCCTGAGGGACACCCTGTCTGGGTAAAGTGTAATAAGAGACTCCACAGCCATGAGGGCCTGTAGTTCTGAAACCCTTCTTGCTGAAGTGATTGCCAAAAGAAAAGCTGTTTTCCAAGATAAAAACTTTATATCCGCAGTAGCTGCTGGTTCAAAAGGAGGTAGGGTGAGTTTTTCCAGCACAAAATTGGAGGTCCCATGCAGGAGTTGGTGATCTTCTGGGAGTTTCTTTAATTTTTGGCCCCTCTAAGATACTGTTTTAGCAGAAGATGAGAAAAGATGGGAGGCTCCGTGTTGTAATGAGCCGAGATGGCAAAGGTATGGATTTTTATTGAAGAAAACGATAGGCCCTTGTCAAACATCTCAGTCAAGTATTGTAAAATCTGAGGAATATTTGGTTTTGTTATGTCCGTTCCTTGCGCTTGGTTCCAAGCACAGAATCTCTTCCATTCATCAGCATAACATTTTCTAGTACTAAGCCTTCTGGCTTCCAAAATGACATCCATCACAGATTTACTGAGAGGTGGTGGTGTTTGAATAATTACATGATCAGCCATGCTGCCAGGTTCAAAGGTTGGAGCAGAGTGTGCAGAATTTGATTGCTCTGCTGAGACAGTAGATGAGGTATTTGAGGCAAGTACCAAGGAGGAAGTTGAGACATATTCCTTAGAATTGGGTACCAGTGCTGGCGAGGCCAGTCCGGGGCAATTAGGATCATTTTTGCTTTTTCCTGTCTGACCTTTAGCAAGACCTTGGGGAGAAAAGGCAGACTAGGAAAGGCATAGACGGATAGGTTTTTCCAACTGAAGGAGAGGGCATCCACTTTCCATACTTGTCTGTGATACGTCCTTCTGCAGAATTTGTCCAGTTGGTGATTTTGGGGAGAGGCAAATAGATCTATGTCTGGGCTCCCCCATTTCTGTGTTATCATGCTGAAAACTTGTGGATACAGTTTCCAATCGTGAGGGTCCATAAGATTTCTGCTTAGGTCATCTGCCAGAGCATTTTGTTTTCATGGCAGAAATTGAGCTTGAAGATGTACTTGGTAAGTCAAGGCTGTGTCCCACAATGCCATGGCTGGTCTGCAAAGGGGATAGGAATGTGTACCCCCCTGCTTGTTTATGTACCACACAACTGTGGTGTTGTCCGTCTTTATCATTAGTTGTCCTGGATGAAGTAAGTCCTCGAAGGCTGTCAGGGCATTCTGAACAGCTAGCATCTCTTTCTGGTTGATATGCAGATGCATTTGTTTTGGGCTCCCTATGCCCTGAATGCATCTCCCCGCCAGGTGGGCCCCCCAAGCATAGTCTGATGCGTCTGTAGTTAGGATTTGGGTGGCAGGGGGTAGAGTGAATGACAGACCCTTGTTTTGGTGACATGTCTCTGCCCACCAAAGAAACTCATGTTGTAGGCAGGGAATGAGAGGAATCATTGTTTCCAGACTGTGACAATGTTGACTCCATAAACTTTTTAGGTACCATTAAAGTTTCCTCATATGCAGTCTTGCATATGGGATTAGTAGAATGCAGGATGCCATGAACCCCAAAGCCTGCAGAATGTGTCTTGCAGATAACTGGGTTTTTGTCTGGCGTAAGGTAAGCCATCTGGGCAGTTGTATTCAAGCTTGCACCTAGGAATGTAATTTTTTTGAGAGGGTATCAGTTGCGATTTCTTTTCGTTTATTGTGTACCCTAGGCATGTTAGAAGCCTTTTTACAAACGCCAGATGTTGAAGAAGAATGTCCTTGTTTTCTGCTTGAATGAGACAGTCGTCCAAGTAAGGATAGATTTGTATGCTTCTTTGTCTGCAAAATGCAATTACTGGTGCCAGGCACTTTGTAAAGACCCTGGGCGAAGTAGATATGCCAAAGGGCAGTGCAGAGAATTGGTAATGCATAAAACCTACCTTGAAGTGGAGGTATCTTCTGCACGATTCCCTTATTGGAATATGCAGGTATGCCTCTGAAGTCTAGAGTCACTAACCAAGCGTTCCTGCCCAGCATGGGCAGTAGCTGTTGCAAAGTCAGCATTTTGAATTTTGGGATGTCCAAGAACGTGTTCAAAATCAATAAGTCCAGTATTGGACGCCAGGCATTGTCTTTTCTGGGTACAGTCTTGAATAAAACCCTTGTCCTTTTTCCTGTTCTGGTACTGGCTGAATGGTCCCCATATCCATGAGGAACTTCACTTGTTTCTGAGCCTCTGCCCATTGATTTTGTGGCAGATCTGGCCAACCGTTTGGAATTAGCAAAGTATGGAAATGAAATCTGTACCCCTGGGATACTCTGTTTAATACCCACTTGTCCTGGGTAAATAACTGCCAATTTTGAGCATGAAGTGCTATCTCCCCCCAATGGGGCTGCCAAAAGATAAGTGCTTGGTAATGGTAGAGGGAAGTCATTATGACTGCTTACTGTAGGGTTGTGCTTTGTTTCCTCCAGATTTGGAGGTAGATGCACCCAATTGCTTTGACCTGTAAGAACCCTGTGATGGGCATCTAGAGCCTTTTGAGCACCTGGATTTGCCTTGTGAGGCTCTGGTGGACACAGGAAAGGACGAATTTTTAGTAGGCCAGTGCCTACTGAATCTGGTTGGCTGCACTTGTAAGAAATCTTTTACAGTTTGCATAGATTTAGCTTTGTCTTCAAATTTCTTTAAAACCTCTTCTGCCTTATTACCAAAGTATCATGCTGTCAGCAGCGGGCTTAGGTCAGCTGGTGCCCTAGGCAAAAGGGCTCCACAATGCCCTCCACACCATGCAGGTGCCCCCAACCTGGTCTACCTACACCAAATAAATACTGGAAAAGCGCCTGTAGCCCTACAGCGGCCGTGAGAGGCGCGCCTATGCCTAAGGCCAGTCATGCATGCTGTAAAGGTGCATCCAACAATTTAGCCTTAACATGATCAGGCAGATTTTGCTCCTTGAGCCAGGCATGCCTACTAATCACAGATCCAGTATCTGCGGCCCTGCAAGAGGCCTCCAAGGAATCAAAACCACATTGCAAAGTATGCTTTCCAACCTGTTCTGCTGCATGCAATAATTCCTGTAATTCTTTATTTTCCACACAATCGGAAATCAGCATCATTTTCTGTTTCAATAAGCCCATAACATGCTGTTGATATTTAAGCATATGAAACTGGCAGTTTAAGGCCCTAATTGCCAAGGTTGCAGATGTATAAACCTTCTGTCCCCATCTATCCAGTGCCCTGGAATCTCTATCAGAGGGGGTAGGATTTTTGGCTGTAGAGACCTTTACACCTTTGGGACCCTGTGAGATAGTTTCAGGATCAGCAGTAGGATTTTTGAATAAAAATTTGTGGGAGTCAGGAACCCTGTAATATCTGTCTGGCTTACTAGGAGCCGGTGGTAGGGAATCAGGAGCCATGCTTGATTCCGAAAACACAATCAACAATGTCTAATACAGGAGGTATAGCTAAAGGCCTATGCTGAGGAAGAAAAAGAAAATCCCTAAGCCTCTTTTTTGATTCAGAGAAATCCTGACTCTCCCAATGAAAACGTTCCCTTAAAGTATGCAAGGTTTCTCCAAAAGAATAATCCTCAGGAGGAGATGCAGATGGAAATGACTCGTCTACATCTGAATCCTCATAGGGTGGTATAGAAAATTCCTGATCAGAAGAAATAGAAACCTGATCTGAAGATTCATAATCAATGTCTTGCCTAGGCCATTCTGATAATTTGTTTTTTAGGCACAGGGGACTGAGCACGTGGCTCATGCGTCATTTTTTTAGACAAAGAAGTTGTTTTTGAAGCTGGCTTTAGTTTTATATAGAAATGTTGAGGCCTGAAAACACCCTCAGAAGCCAGTGCCTGCTCAGAGGCTTCAGACCCATCTGAGGGAGAGACATCCGCGGGTACAACACTCTGAGAATCTCACAGCATACCAGACTCCGCATGGGTCTCGGTAGAGGCCTGCGACTCAAAAGTAGCAGGCATCAGGGGCTGCAAAAGCACCTCACTGAGTACCGGCGACTGGCTTAGAAGTTTTGTTGTCGGTTTTGGACCTAGACTGTCTCTCCTTTTCTTTGCTTTTTTTGTGAACTCCAGTAGTCGGATTGCTATCCAATGACATTTCAGAGTAATTAAATCTGGATCCAAAATATTTTGAAGCAAAAATGTACCGACACTTAATAGTGCGTTGGTTAAATCTAGCACAAAACCGACAGGAAGGCACGTTATGATCTGGGCCTAGGCAAGTAATACACTACAAATGAAAATTCTTATGAGGTATTTGCTTCCCACAAGTAATGCAATTATTAACTTTTACTGACATCGGTAAGGAGCAAGAAAAAGTTTCCCCAATGGGGTACTTGGCTTTAATTGAAGACTTCAGTTCTGAAACTCGAATGCAAAAATTTCAGGAGTCTGCCGACCGGCACTTGCGAACTGCTTCTGCTTCGGGCACCGCGCAGCAAGAAAGACTGAATAAAATGGCGTTGGCTGCATGTTTTATACCCCTGACGTCATGGAAGAGGAGACAGCAACCGACGCGGAACCCAAGACTTTGATATTCAGGAGAACTGAGGGCAACCTGCCAGCAGATTACCCAAATGTAATGACTGCAACAGTGAAACACGAAGAACATCAGAGTTGGTGAGAAAGGGTTAAGCTCAGAAAAAAATGTTCAGTTTTAAAAAAAATATATTCGTGCCCCCAAAAAGGTACCACAAAAACGAAGTATAAACATCATAGGTCAAACATTTGTACCAAAAAACAAATGGAAATTCTGTGTATAATATGTGCAGAATACTGTTTTGGAGAAGGAGGGAGGTTTAAGGGAAAGTAGGAATTGATCAATTTATCCAATGTCGTTTTAATGATAAATACACTAGATGTATAATATCTACAACTATCAATATGGTTTGTTTTCTTTTATACAAGTGAATGTTTACCTACATCTTAAGTGATGCACATTTCTACCAAAAATCTCCACAAGATGCACTACAGGCTCAAAGAGAAACTAAGCACTAGAACTAAACTTCTAATTAAAATATCCTGATTTGAACTACCTTTCTAATACTGTAAAATGAAAGCCAAAGGCAACTGTACAGCAGACCTCTAAAACTAAAAGTGATTAACATTGAGGGGAAAACAGATGAAAAACAAGTCTTGCAAACAGTAACTGGAAACAGAAGCTTCGGTGGTCAGAAGAAAATGTGATAACAGACAAAGAAAACATAACTCTATGAAAGAAACCTAAAATTAAACCCAAAACAAACTGCAACCTGGTGACAACACATGTGAATGTATCTTGCAAGATGCAAAACAAATCTGAAGACAAGTCCTTAGTTACACAATCTTGTAGGTAAAAGGGGAGAGACCAGGTACACGCTAAGCTGTCTTAAATTTTGAAGATGATGGAAGCTGAACTCTCAGCCTCAGATCCAGCAATAGGATCCCTCAAATGCAAGCAATATGACAACCACCTGGAGCACATGGTGTCTGATCTGAAGTGTGAAACTGCTTGCAAGTATCACCAGTACATTTGAGGCATTATTTTTTTTTTTTTACACTTTTATACAAAATTGTGCACCTATAACATGGTTATGACATGAACCATCATACCTCTGTCATCAACAATCAGCTTGTCCATGCCACGTGGACCAAGTGTAGTACGAACAGCTTCCGCTATAACTTGACAGGCATTGATGTTACTGACCAGCTGTGGAGTACCCTGGGAAGTATCTGTTCCCTCCTTCAACAATATAACAGGTGTTGGCTGCAAAACAGAAAGTAATTCACTTTTAGATGAACTGAAACTTGCAACATGGTCAAATTCCAGTACATTACTCGTGAGAAACAAAGCCCTCAGTTCTTTTCAAATCTATTCATTTCATAGCAGGCATTACAAAACAGCAGATAAAGTTACTAGAATTCAGACCAAACATGGCCATCCAACTGTGTTTCAGACAAACATTTCTGTGAAATCCACATATAAAGAAATGGGTATTTTAAACAAAATATTAATGTAGTAGTGCTGTTTTTTGAAGCAATAGTTAGCTGGTACAACTTAATAAAAACAACATTCTCACTGTTCCTCTACAGACTGCTCACATTCACAAGTTTAACTTGCCCGCAGGGCTGTGTGTCCTTGTAAGTGCAATTCAAACCAAAATGGCTCAAACAGAATAGAAGCTGCCACATACTGACATTGAATGGAAGAGAAGCGCCATACTTTACACAGCTTGCAATGGAACCCACAATGTAAAGAACCATCTTAGACCATGAAAGTACAGTTGTGTAAAATCTTACCACGACAACAGATGTCCTTTTCAATGTTGCAATATTCTTCACTGAAGGGCTCTCCCTCACTAAAGGGATTTTCTGCCAAGGATAGCCCAATGTCCGGCCAGTATACCAAAGCCTTTAGACTTTACAGGTGCTATATGTCACACATATGCTCCTAACACGGAGTAGGGCATAAAGGTGATATAAGGATGCAAATACTCAGAACTTAATTGCTCCAGGACGAACAAAGAAACCAGATCCCACCCCCCAGCATAACATGGAACATATACATCCAGAAGAAAAAAGTTCAGAAGGAAAGGAAACAAAAGGCTCTCAGCCAGGAGGGTTACAAAAGACAGGGTCAAGAGTCATAACAGAGGGAAAAAGAGGGACCAAATACTGCAACAGTGAACTACATCCTTCCATATCACTGCTGCAGCATTCTTCACTGAAGGGAGAACAGGACCCAAGATGATGACTTGGGGGGGGGGGGGTGAAGGTGCAGAAGAGCCCTGGCAAAACCTGTCCAGGAAACATCCAATTTGCAATGCTTAGTAAAAGTATGAACAGAGGACCAAGAAGCAGCTTCAAGGATGGAACAGGTGCCCCTAAACCCTTTGAAAAAGTCAATAGCAGCAACTACCCTAATAGAATGTGCCTTTACAGTCAAAGAAATACATTTGTCATGAAAGGAATAACAGAAGAAAATGGCCTTACAGATCCAGACGGCAATGGTTTGCTTGTTTGCTTGAAAGGAGCAAAACCCAAATTCATGAGATGACAAGAAAACGTTGCTCAGACATTCAAATAATTAGGAGTTATGTACTTACCATAACTTGGTATACGTGTTGTCCTCCTTCATTCTTCCTCACTGATGGGTCTCGGATCCGATTATTGGAGCTGGCTCGGATGTATCTTCCAGACTTCATATCTCAATCTTGAGCTCCTCCCTCTTCCCCATAATGCATCACACTACTTCCAATTCCTCAGCTTGAGTTTACTGCCTAGGTCTACAGATTACAGAGACAAGACAGAAAAGTAATGGTAACTGAAACCTTGGAACTCTACGTTCCTATAAGGTGAAATACCCTTCTAAAAAATAGGCCAGGGGAAGGTTGGAAAAGAAGGTGAGGAAGAATGAAGGAGGACAACACATACACCAAGTTATGGTAAGTACATAACTTTTAAATATGATGTTATCCTTCTCATTCTCTCTCACTGATGGGTAGAGACCCCAGCTGCATAATTCTTGGGAGGCCCTCAAGGAAGGATACACCAGTGCACTGTCAAACCAAGGAAGCTCTACTCCTGGAGAAAATGTATATTTGCAAAAGGCAGCACAAGATAAGAGTCTTAGAACAAGTGACTGCACCAAAGACATTAACAGAAGAATTTATGGAGGAAGATCAGATGATGTATCCGTAGATCTAGCAGAAGAGCTCTAGGAGGGCCAGACAAATCTAGGCTGTTTTTAGTATAAATCAACTAAAAAAGACAGTAACTATTTGGTAAGGATAATGCTGGAAACCACTAGACCTCAGTAGGTAGGAAAAGATCAGTCAACAACCGGTAGAGGATTGTACACATCTAAGAAGAGAACAGACATGTGTCCTTGCTAGAAGAAACTAAACACAAGCCCGACAATTGTGTGGACTGAACAATGTCGGACCGTTTGGCTACTCTAAGCAAAGAAGAAAAATAGGTATAGTGGACGCACAATCTCAAGACAAAAAATGTAAGGCAACATGGAGACTAGGCTAAATTAGTTTGTGGGCCGGCCCCTACAGATAGTCTCCAAGATCCCAAGGTGGAAAGCGGTCTTTAAAGGGGATCTGAGCAGAATATTCCCATAAGGACACTGCATAACCTGAACGATAATTAGATATAGCAGGTAATCATAATTTTAATTGAAGAAAGTTAAGAAATTCACTCCTTCTCAAAAGAAGTGGAGATAAAGGAAAAGCAATGCAAGGAGTAAGAGGAGGTCAAAGACATCTTAGAGGCTCCTACAGAAGAAACTTCCACAGTAATTCCCATTTGCCTTCCCAGAGAAATCTTGTGGAAGGCTAGCATAATGCAACTAACAGGGGTAGCAAAGGAGGATAGCCGTACTATGACAGAGGCGGGGAACCCCAAAAAAGACCCAGAATCTATACAGGATATGTTAGCTGAGAGAGAGAACCTGCTGCACTTGTTTAGCAAAAAAAAAACTGAGAAGCTGCAGCAAAGTCGGCCCCAACATCTGAAGATGGTCTCAGATGATTTGGTTGAGGAACCAAATGTGAGGAATCAAAGTGAACTAGCAGAGTCTGTACACCAGAGCACTGGATAACAACAGCATAGGCAACTCAATTGGAAAAAGGGTCTGATGAAATGGTCTGTTCTTACATACTCATGACCTCTCTGCACAGAGGTTAAGAAAGGATTCCCCCCATTAGAAGGTATGCCCGACTACTGACCTACTGTCAAGTATGCACTGTAAAAATCCATGGGGGGAAGAGCACCTTGAAAAAGTGAGTGAAATTAGAAAAGGGAAAGACTGTTCCCATTCTTAGGGCATAGAAATATAACTTGGCTTCTGGGAAAGACCACATCACCTGGTCTCACTTTCTCCTGAAATGTCCTCCCCACCACAGCGGGAGGTATCAGTGGTCATTGTGGGTGAGGAGAAAGAGAAACTGCTAGACTAGAAAAGGGGATGTCCGGATGAACCACTTGCAGATATGACCCTTGCAAATTTGAGTGAATTTTAAAGCTGTAGGCTGAGAGTGAAAGAAATGGACCACTGACCTGCCAGAAACCCATTAAAGAATCTGTATAGGAGCCCTTGCTTGGGGAACTAGCAATATGGCAGTTGTTACAGGGCTAGGAGTAAGTAATGTCAGTATTAATGGAGGAAATGTAACTTACAGCAATCCCCTTACCGGATTCCTTAAAGATACATAGCGATGAGGTGGCAAAGAAACTGTCTGGTCCAAGGTATCCAAAGGGAGCTGACGCCTTAGGAATTCTGTATCGGGAGTAGAAAAACTGCTAGCTTTATGTGATGCACAGGATCTAGGGATCCTAGAGAACAACAGGTAATCCCTGGCTTGTAGCAGATGTTTCCTGGCAAAGTGAAGAATTAGTCACCTAAAAATAGAAAAGCTGGGATCCTTTGAGGTAAACACCCTGTGGGCTGACAAGAGTTCAAAAGGAAGACAGCTCTGTGACCGATATCACCTTCTAGGCAAATAAGATGAAAGGCCTGCTATAAACATCAATAAATGGAATTTGACAGGTTTTAATCCTGGAAGCATACTTGGTCTCAGTCCTTAGTTGTAAAAACAGCACAGGAGCAGCCATATAATGCCACCCTAAGGAGGGAAAGGGCACATGGGGGGAGGAGACATGTAACAGTTGCTTAGGAAGAATTTAATGCCTTAGTACAAAATAATTGTTAGGAAAACAGAGAATCTGTCACAAAAGCAAACTTATGAACTGCTATGTACTAAAAAAGTGCGCAGTTGGAAAACAACCCAGCACGGGGTATCCCTGTGAGGACTCGAGCAGCCCCATAAAGAAAATAAAGAGAAAGTACAGTCGTGTACATTTACCATAAATGTAGATGTTGAGTGTATTTCACTGTTGCAGTCATTACATTTGGATTATCTGCTTGCAGGTTGCCCTCAGTCAGCCTGATTAACAAAGTATTGGGTCCTGCGTCGGTTGCTGTCCCTTCTTCCATGATATCAGGTCATCAGGGGTATAAAACATGCAGCCGCCATTACATCAGTTTTTCTTGCCCCAGATGTCAGGTGCCCCACTAATGGGGAGCAAATAAGTATATAAAAGTACAATGATATACCTCCAACAAAAAAGCAAATAAACCAAAAAGGCTTTTAAACATAGTAAAGGAAAGTAGAGGTATAGCCAACTGAAGTTAGGGGGCTGGAGGAAGGGTAACCAGGACTGCAACAGTGAATACACTCGAACATCTACATAATGGCAAGTGTGCACAACTGTACTATGTTCTTAGTGTTACACTGTTGCAGTCATTACACATTTGGGTAGAACCCCAAAGCTTTGGTTGGGATGAGGAATTCAGATAGCGTTAGGACCAGCTATAAAGCCCTGCAAGACTGCAGTGGCAAAGCCAGCCCTGGATTTAGAGAAAATTGGCAAATGATAATGCATGGTGAAAGTATGTATGTACAGAACTCTGGGTAGCAGCTTCTAGGATGTCCCTGGTAGGAACGCCTCTGAGAAAGGCTGTAGAAGTAGATGCAGCCCTGGTGGAGTGAGGTCTGATCCCCTGGGGGATAGGTTTTCCATGGTGTTTATAGCAGAAATGAATGCAATGGCCTATCCATTTAGAAATGGTTTGCTTTGAAATAGCGTTCCCGTCTGCCCCTGCAGCAAACGCTACTAGCAGCTGTTCAGATTTCCTTTGAGGTTTAGTCCTCTCCAAGTAGAATCTGAGTTGTCTGTGCACATCTAAGGAATGCAGTATCTGTTCCCCTTTGTTCTGTGGATTGGGAAAGAAGGTTGGCAAATGAATGGACTGATTAAGAGCCACAGTGGACACCACCTTGGGCATGAAGGATGAACTGGTTCTGGAGGGACACCCTGTCCGCATGAAAGATGATGAAAGGCTCCACAGCCATAAGGGCCTGTAATTCAGATACCCTTCTAGCTGAAGTGATTGCTAAAAGGAAAGCTGTTTTCCAAGAAAGAAATTTTAAGTCTGCAGTAGCAGCTGACTCGAAAGGAGGTAGAGTGAGTTTCTCAAAAACAAAGTTAAGGTCCCAGGCTGGGGTAAGATCTCTCCTGGGTGGTCTCAAACGTTTGACCCCTCTGAGGAACTGCTTGAAGTGGTGAGAGAAGAGGGGGGGGTTATGTGTTATAATGAGATGAAATGGCTGAGGCATGGATTTGAATGGAGGAAAAAGACAGGCCCTTGTGAAGCATCTCAGTTAAGTACTGTAAAATCTGAGGTAAACTGGGCGCTGCTGTGCTCATCCCTTGAGCTTGGTTCCAGGCACAGAATCTTTTCCATTTTTCAGCATAGGATCTTCTAGTGCTAGGCTTCCTTGCCTCTAAAATGATATCCATCACAGATTTACTGAGGGGTGGTAAAGGAGAGATTATGTAATTAGCCAGGCTGCAAGGTTCAATGTTGGAAGCTGAGGGTGCTGAATCTGGTTCTCCCGTGGAGACAACAGGGAAGCTAGTCTGAGGCAGGTGCCATGAGGGTAACCGTGACACTGCGCAGGAGGGGGTACCACTGTTGGCGTGGCCAGTCTGGAGCAATCAAAATCATCCTTGGTTTTTCCTGTTTGTTTTTTTAGTAGTACTTTGGAGAGCAGAGGCAGAGGGGGGAAGGCATAGACTGATAGGCTTTTCCAGCTGAAGGACAGAGCATCCACTTTCCAGGCTTGTTTGTGGGGAGTCCTTGTGCAAAATTTGTCCAATTGGTAGTTCTGGGGAGAGGCAAACAGGTCTATATCTGGGCTCCCCCATTTGCTTGTCAACATGTTGAAAATCCTTGGTTCCAGTTTCCACTCGTGTGGGTGCATGAGGTTTCTGCTTAGTCCGTTCTGCCAGTGTATTTAACGTTCCTGGCAGGAATTTAGCTTGTAGGTGCACTTGGTAGCTCAAGGTTGTGTTCCACAATGCCACGGCTAGTCTGCAGAGGGGGGTAAGAATGTGTACCCCCCTGCTTGTTTATGTATCACATAACAGTGGTATTGTCCGTCTTTACCATTAGTTGTCCTGAAAGAATGTGGTCCTTGAAGGCTGTCAGAGCATTCTGTACAGCTAACATTTCTTTTTGACTGATATGCAGGTGCATTTGACTTGGGTTCCATTTGCCCTAAATGCACTTGCCTGCCAGGTGAGCCCCCCATGCATAGTCTGATGAATCTGTTAGGGTTTTGGGCAGGGGGTGGTGTGAAGAGTAGTCCCTTGTTTTGGTGGCAGGCCTCTGCCCACCAAAGGAACTCTAGGCGTAGGCAAGGTATGATAGGAATCATTGCTTCTAGATCCTGAGAATGTTGACACCACAGGCTTTTTAGATACCACTGTAGTTTCTTCATATGCAGTCTTGCATATGGAATTAGAAGAATGCAGGAGGCCATGAACCCCAAGGCTTGCAGTATTTGTCTTGCAGATAGCAGGGTTTTTGTGGCCACTTGTTTGAAGTAGGTTTTCAAATGAAGTTGTTTCACTGGCGTGAAGTAGGCCATCTGGGAAGTTGTATTCAAGCTTGCTCCCATGAATATAATTTGCTGACAGGGTACCAGGTGTGATTTCTTTTCATTTATGGTGTACCCCAGACAAGTTAGAACCCCTTTGTATAAAGGCCAGATGATTCAAAAGTATGTCCTGGCTTTCTGCCCGAATTGGACAATCGTCCAGGTATGGGTATATTTGAATATTTCTTTGCCTGCAAAATGCAATAACTGGAGTTAGGCACTTTGGCTTTAGGGCAGTGCAGAGAACTGATAGTGCATGTAAGCCTACTTTGAAGCGCAGGTATCTTCTGCAAGATTTCCTGATTGGGATGTGCAGGTATGCTTCTTTTAAATCTAGTGTTGCTAACCAGGCATCTTTGCCTAGCATAGGAAGTAAATAGTGAAGAGTCAGCACCTTGAATTTTGGAATCTCCAAAAAGGTGTTTGGAGTAGAAAGGTCCAGGATAGGACGCCATGAATCGTCTTTTCTGGGTACCAGGAAAAGAAACCTTGTCTCTTTCCCTCTTCTGGTACCAGTTGAATAGCCCCCATGCTTGAGAGAGAAAGTACCTGTTTTTGGGCCTCTGCCCAATGATTTGGGGGTAGGTCCGGCCACCCACTTGGAGTTGGCAACATGTGGAAATGAAAGCTGTATCCCTGGAACACTATATTTAATACCCATTTGTCATGGGTAATGAGTTCCCATTTTTTTTGCATGAAGAGCAATCCCCCCCCCCCCCCAAAGGGGCAGTCAGTTGGCAAGTGCTTGGAGGTTTTAAAAGGAAGTCATTGAGACAGTTTACCATAGGGGGGAGTCTTATTACTCCCAGATTTGGAAGTGGAGGCCCCCCACTGCTTAGTCCTGTGTGTCCCCTGGGACTGAAACCTGGGGTTTTTGCTGTGTCTGGGTTTGGCTTGAGAAGACCTGGAAGGGGCCGGAAAGGACCAATTCTTAGAGGGCCAGTGCCTACTAAATCTAGGAGGCTGAACTTGTAAGAAATATGTTTGCATAAATTTATCTTCCATCTTTTTAAGAACTTACTCAGCCTTGTTGCCAAACAGAACGTCCTGATTCAAGGGAGCATCCAACAATTTAGCTTTAACATGGTCAGGCAAAGATTGCTCCTTAAGCCAAGCATGCCTTCTGAGCACAGACCCAATAACAGTGGCCCTGCAAGAGGCCTCTAATGAATCAAAACCACATTGTAAAGTATTTTTTCCAACTTGTTCAGCAGAATGCATTAAATCCTGTAACTCTATTTTCCAGAGTCAGGAATCATCATTTTCTGTTTAAGCAATCCAGTAACGTGTTGCTGATAGTTTAACATGAAACTGGCAGTTTAAAGCCCTAATGGCCAAGGTTGCAGAAGTGTAAACCTTCTTACCCATCTATCCAGCGCCCTGGAGTCTCTATCAGAAGGGGTAGGATTTTTAGCAGTAGAAGCCTTAATGCCCTTGGGCCCCTGTGAAATAGTCTCTGGATCTGCAATAGGATTTTTAAAAAGGAACTTGTGCGACTCAGGGACCCTGTAGTATCTGCCTAGTTTTCTCGGAGCAGGAGGCAAGGAATCAGGAGCCAAACTAGATTCATAAAAAAGCATCATCAAAAATGCCTAGGAGGAATAGCTAAAGGCCTATGCTGAGGTAGAAGTAAAAAATCCCTAAGCCTCTTTTTTTTGAATCAGAAAAATCCTGGCTTTCCCAGGGAAATGCTCCCGTAGATTATATAAGGTTTCTCCAAAAGAAAAACACTCTGGAGGGGAAGCAAGGGGAATGGAGTCCTCTGCATCAGAATCCTGAGTAGATAAGGGCAAATCCAGATAATCAGAAGAATCAGAAAAAACAGAATCCTGGTCAGAAGATTCATAAACCACTTCAGTCCTAGGCCTCTTAGAAAGGGGGGGTTGGCTACCCCTGATTAGAGTTATTAGATCTTCAGCCATTCTTATTTCACACAATAATAAAACCAGCTCAGTGACAACCTCTGGCAGTTAGAAGTATTTACCATAAAGTGTCTCTTCAGACCAAAAACCAAAGTCATAAATCCATATAAAAGGAGAAACAATAGATAAAACCTTGGATAAAACAAATTTCCTTTATTCGACAAGTATAACAGGTGAGCGCTTTCACCTAAATGGCTTCTTCAGACCTCTATGGATGTCAGAATGCTATATACTGGCTCTATTTATACATGAAGCAATAAACCTGCTCAACCATAATTGCTTACTTATCAATTAACAAGTTAAAAAGATATGCAAACTAAACATTTTAAAACCTCAGAATGCATGGTCTAAAAACTGTAAGAACAAAAGGAAAGGAATATAAAATACATAACTTTTAAATACATTCATAAAAACATAAATATATTTACTTATAAGTCAGCCTCCTATTTTTGACTGCTGGCTTAATAGGTATCTTTTCATTAAGGCCAGGAAATATATGTGCTTGCAGTCTAATTATCCATTTCGTTTCACTCCTTTCAGTGAAATTCCTGACATCACCACCCCGTACATTAGGTCTATTTATATATATTACCATAAACTTTAATGTATGCGAGACATCTGTAGCTAAAGTATGTTTAGAGATAGTGCATTTATACCAGATTTGATCCGCATCTGGTACGGATGCTCTCTAACCCTGTCTCCGAGTCTCCTGTCAGTTTTTCCAACGTAGCAGAACAAGAAGAGCATATGGCAAGGTAAACATGTTCAGTGTTACAATCAGCTGTGACATCAAATTTATGTACTTGCAAAGTTATGGGATGTACGAAATGTGTAGAGTCAGAAATAAAAGAACAAAAATTACAACTGACACGGCCTGGTTCCATGACGCAGATCAGCTTGAACAGGGTAAAAACTACTAATGGAATGACATAACAGTCTGAATAAATTCTCCTTGTTCTTAAATAAGAACTGTGGTTGATCACCAACAATATTTCTAATCAAGGGATCTATGGTTAATAAATTCCAGTGTTTAATTATTATGTCCTTGATACGATGGAAATGAGTAAAGAAAGATATTTTCTCTTTGGAGATATTACTACTTTCAGACTCTCTAGATACTAAATACTGACCTACACCCTTGTTCTGAATAATATGGGCATGCTTTACTCAACCTTATATTCTCAATGTTTCGGAAACTTTGACTTATCTAACTATCTTTATATTTCCTAGCAACCAATTAAGGTCAACAAGTTCTCTCTCGAAATTAGACTGAAGTGGGTTTAACCTGGAGGCTCTTATAGACTGTCCCTTTACTATATTATTAAAAATAAATCCGGGGTACATGCTATATCTATGTAGCAACGTACTCCTATAGCATGGTTTCCTGTAGACCCCTGTATTTAACTTACCATTAGTAAGACGTTCAGTATATACATCTAAGAAAGGAATACTTTCTCGGGACATCGAAATGGTAAATTTTAAATAATCAGTAAGTGAATTCACTTCTTCAAAAAACCTATTTAACTCAACATCACTTCCCTTCCAGAAAAAACAAGTCATCTACAAAGAACTTATAGAATATAACAGATTCTTTATAGCTAGATAACTGGAATAATTTGTCCTTCTCCCATCACCAAGTTGGCGTAGCTATTGGCACACGAAGTGGCCATAGCCACGCCATCCTTCTGTAGAAATATTTCACTGTCAAACAAGAATACATTGTTTTCCAACACTAATCAAAGTAATTTACAAATCAAATCAATTTTAGTATCCAAAAAATCAGTATAGATGGTTAAATACCTATGTACACTGTGTATACCATGCTGATTGGGTATCATCGTAAAAAGGGATTTGACATCCATAGTTACTAATATATACGGCAATTCAACATTCTTATTTGTTTTTTAGGCATAGAGGTCTGAGCATGTAGCCTGGGCGTCATGGTTGTGATTTAGGCCTAAGGGAAGGAGGCGTCTTGTTTAATATGCAGGTCTGTAGGCCTGAATACACCCTCAGAAGCCGGTGCCTGCACAGCGGCTCCAGACCCATCCACAGGTTCCATAGTTGAAGCATCTCGCGGCATACCGGACACCGAATGGGTCTCAGTAGAGGCCTGCGAACCAGAAGTAGCTGGTATCAGGGGCTGCGAAAGCACCTCACTGAGTACCAGCAAACTGGCGACTGGCTTAGAAGAGTCGTCGGCAGTTCTGGACCTAGTCAGCCTGTCTCGGTCTTTATCTTTGCATTTTTTCGGAATCCCAGTAGTCGGATGGCTAACGGACGACATTTCTGGGAAGAACCCCAAAAAGGGGGGGGGTTTTATTTTGGGGTTTTCCAACCCCTTGTTTCCAAGCAGGAAAAATCCCCCCAAATTAAAATCCCCTTGGAAAAAATTTTTTTTTCCTATTTTTTTCCCACAGTCAGGAATCATCATTTTCTGTTTAAGCAATCCAATAACATGTTGCTGATATTTAACATATGAAACTGGCAGTTTAAAGCCCTAATGGCCAAGGTTGCAGAAGTGTAAACCTTCTTACCCCATCTATCCAGCCCTGGAGTCTCTATCAGAAGGGGTAGGATTTTTAGCAGTAGAAGCCTTAATCCCCTTTGGGGCCCCCTGTGAAATAGTCTCTGGATCTGCAATAGGATTTTTAAAAGGAACTTGGGGGACTCAGGGACCCTGTAGTATCTGTAGGTTTTCTAGCAGGAGGCAGGAATCGGGGGCCAAACTAGATTCAAAAAAGCATCATCAACAATGTCTAGGAGGAATAGCTAAAGGCCTATGCTGAGGTAGAAAAAAAATCCCTAAGCCTCTTTTTGAATCAGAAAATCCTGGCTTTCCCAGGGAAATGCCCCCTTTAAATATTAAGGTTTCCCAAAGAAAAACCTCGGGGGAAGCAGGGAATGGAGTCCTCTGCATCAGAATCCTAGTAGATAAGGCAAATCCAGATCATCAGAAGAATCAAAAAAAAACAGAATCCTGGTCAGAAGATTCAAAAACCCAAACTTCAGTCCTAGGCCTCTTAGAAGGGGGTTGGCTACCCCTGATTAGAGTTATTAGATCTTCAGCCATTTTTAAACATAAAAAACCAGCTGTGACCCCTGGCAGTTAGAAGTATTTACCATAAAGTGTCTCTTAGACCAAAACCAAAGTCATAAATCCATATAAAGGAGAAACAATAGATAAAACCTTGGATAAAAAAAATTTTCCCTTTTAGACATAAACAGGTGGCTTTCCCCTAAATGGCTTCTTCAGACCTCTATGGATGTAGAATCTTCTCTCTTTTTCATGAAGCAATAAACCTGCTCAACCTTTGTTTCTTATCAATTAAAAGTTAAAAGATATCCTAAACAAAAACCTAAAATGCATGGTCTAAAACTTAAGAACAAAAAAAAAATATAAAATACATAACTTTTAAATACATTCAAAAACATAAATATATTTACTTATAAGTCAGCCTCCTAGACTGCTGGCAAAGGGTATTTTTTCTTTGGCCAGGAAATATATGTGCTTAGTCTAATTATCCATTTCGTTTCACCCTTTCAGTGAAATTTGACATACCAAATTGGTCTATTTATATATATTACCAAAAACTTTAATGTATGGACATCTGAAAAGTATGTTTAGAGAAGTGCATTTATACCAGATTTGATCATCTGGGGATGCTTTTAACCCCTTTTAGTCTCCTGTCATTTTTTCCAAGAGAACAAGAAGACTTTGGAAAGGGTAAACTGTTCAGTGTTAAAAGCGGACATCAAAATGTACTTGCAAATTTATGGGATGTAAAATGTGTAAGTCAGAAAAAAAGAAAAAAAATTACAACTGACGGGCCTGGTTCCAGATCAGTTTAAACGGGGAAAAACTATAATGGAATAATAACAGTCTGAATAAATTTTTGTTCTTAAATAAGAACTGTGGTTGATCAAACAATATTTCTAATCAAGGTTTAGGGTTAAAAAATTCCGTTTTTAAATTTATTATGCCCTTTTGATGGAATAGTAAAGAAAGATATTTTCTTTTGAATTACTACTTTCAGACTCTCTAGATACTAAATACTGACCAAATTGTTCTGAATAATATGGGCATCTTTACTCAACCTTATATTCTCAATGTTTGAAACTTTGACTTATCTAATTTCTTTATTTTTCCCTGCAAAATTTAAAGGTCAACAAGTTCTCTAAATTAGACGGGGTTTTAACCGGGATCTTATAGACTGCCCCAATATTATTAAAATAAAAATGCTATATTTTGTAGCAATCTATAGCATGGTTTTTGATTTAACTTACCATTGAAAGGGGTTCAGTATATACATCTGAAAGGAATTTTTGACATAAATGGTAAATTTTAAATAATCAGTGGAATTTCCCTTTTTAAAAAACCTATTTAACTAACACCCTTTTGAAAAAAAAGTCATCTAAAAAGCTTATAGAATATCAGATTTTTTATAGCTGATAAGGAATAATTTGTCCTTCTACCCCAAATTTGGGGAAGCTATTGGAAAAACCCCCCATAAATCCTTCTAGAAATATTTCACTGTCAAACAAGTACATTTTTTTCCAACACTAATCAAAAATTTAAAATCAAATCAATTTTGTATCCAAAAAGATAGATGGTTAAATACCTATGTATGTGTATACCATGCTGATTGGGTATCATCGAAAAAATTTGACACCCAAATTTACAAATATATGAAATTTCAACATTCTTATTTTTTTTTTAGGCATAGAGGTCAGCATGGGCATGGTTGTGATTTGGGCCCAAAGGGAAAAACCTTTTTTAATATGCAGGTCTGTAGGCCTGAATACATAAAAAGTGCCGGGCCCCCTAGACCCACCCAAAGGTTCCATAGTTGAAGCATCTGGCATAAAATTCTCAGTAGACTGGAAGTGGGATCGGGGCAAAAGCATCACTGAGTAAAAATCATTTAGAAGAGGGGGCAGTTCTGGCCCTTTAGGTCTGTCTTTATCTTTGCATTTTTAATCCCAGGGGGATGGCTACATTTTGGATAATTAAACAAACCAAATATTTAGAGATGAAAATATACACGGGATCTGTTTAAAAAAAAACAAAAACCAAAAGGTTTTTTCAGGCCAGACAAGGAATACAGTAGAATGAAAACCCTTTTGATTTTTGTTTTCCAAAGTTAATTAATTTTTATGACTTAGTGGAGCAAAAAAAGTTTAAAAGGGGATTTTTTGTTGAATTTGAAATAAAAAATTTTCAAACCCTTAACCTTTGGGAGCAAAAAAGACTAATGAATGGCTGGGCATAACCCCTAGGGGGAAGCAGAAACCCCAAAAAGACTGGGGGCTCCCCAAGCAATAACCCAAATGAATCTGAAACAGTGAAACAAGAACATCCATATTTACGGGGATAAGGGTACAAGCATTTAAAACAACTCCATTTCAGAAAAAAAGGAAAAACACCACTGGGAAAAAAAATGGAAGTTTTTTTTTTGTATTCTGACGAAAGGTCAGGAAAATTCAAGGGATCTTGACAGGGAAAAACATAGAATATAAACAGCTAAAGAGCCTAGAAGACTGGCATTTTAAACAGAATCCAAATTAACCCAAGGATCAAAGAAGTTCAAAAAATGATCACAAGGCTTTCGAAACCAAACTCCTCAAAATTTTTGATTTTCTTGAAAAAAAAATTTTAATAAGCACTCTGAAAAGCCTGGAAAATCAAGAGATTTAAAATGTGATTTTTTTTGCTAAAGGAAAAAAAAAGAAGCAAGGCAGGCTTGAGGAATTCCCAAACATTGTCCCCATGCCTTTTAAAACACACTCTTGACAAACATGTTTTGTAAAGGGAAAACAAAATTTCCAAATTACAAATATGTTATTTGTCTAAAAACGGGGTACATTTTTTCTTTTATTCTGCTAAACAAATGCTTACTGACAGGTCAACCAACAAAGTCTGGGTGGGGGATGTCTAGATCTAGTATTGCCGCTCTGGGTAAGAAAACAAATTTTAAAAATTTCCATCCATACCCCTGATAAACAAAACCCCAGGGATCAAAAGGAAGACATTCATGTAATGGGGTTGAAAATTTAAAAGTCATAAAAAGTTCTTGACTCTGATCTGGACGGGCCCCCGGGCCCATTTTGTTCATCATAGGTGGGATAAAATAGTGTATTTTTATCACATACACAAAACTTTTATATATATATATTATATATATATATATATATTTATATATATATATTTTTTATCTTAAAACACACAAACTTATATATATATATATATATATATATATATATAAAATTATAAAAAAACACAAAAAATATTATATAAAAATATAAAAATATATTTATAAATAAATAAATAAATTTTTACAACATATAAAACCAAAATAAAAAAAATTCATAAACATTTTTAAAAAAAACATTTTCACTTTTTTCATCTTTAAAGGGTCATAATTTTTTTTCAGGTTTAAAATGGTTCCAGAACAAAAAATAAACAAAATTTAATGAAATTTTTGGGAAATGGTAACTATTTAAGGGTTCTCACAGTTTTAAATTTTATGCTTGGTGTTTTTTTTTTGGACAAATTTTCTGTTTTAATTTAACCACCTTTTTTCCGTTCAAAAAAAATTTTTTTCAAATCCGCTTTATTTTTTTTTCCCAACCCCAATTTTTTAACCTTTTAAATTTTTTCTTTTTTTTAAAATTTTTTTTTCCCCCCTATTTTTTTTCCCTTTTCCCTTTTTTTTTTTTTTCTTTTTTTCACGGGGCTTTTTTTACTTTTTAAAGTTTTTTCTTTTTTTTACCAAATTTTTTTTTTTTTTTCCTCCCTTTTTTTTTTGGGGTTTTTTTTTTTTTTCCCTTTTTTTTTTTTTTTTGTTTTTTTTTCTTTTTTTTCTTTTTTTTTGGTTTTGGCCCGGGCTTTTTGGTGTTTGCCCTGGTTTTTTGTGCTGCTTTTTCTTTTGCTTTTTTGCTGGTTTCGGGGTTTGGCTGTCCCCTTTTTTTGGGTTTTTTCCCCGGTTTTTTTTTTGGGGCCCCCTTTGTCCCTTTTTTTTTTTTTCATTTTGTTTGTTTTTCTTTTTTTTTTTTTTATTTTTTTTTTTTTTTTTCCCTTTTTTTTTTTTTTTTTAAAAGAAATCAAAAAACCTTAACTTTTTTAAAATTTTTTTTTTGTTTTTGGGATTGTTTTTTTTTTTTAAATTTTTTGGAAATTTTTAAGGTTTTTTTTAAAATTTTTTTTTTTCCTTTTTTTTAATTAAAATTTAATTTTTTTTTTTTCTCAAATTTGTTTTTTTTTTTTTTTTTTTTTTTTTTTTTTCAAACTTTTTTTAAATTTTTTTTCAAAACTTTAAATTTTAAAAAAAAAAAAAAAAAATTTTTTAAAAAAAAAAAATAAAAAAAAAAAAAACCCCCCCAAAAAAAACCCCTTTTTTTTTTAAAATTTTCAAAAAAAAAAAAAAAAAACAAAAAAAAAAATTTTTTTTTTTTTTTTTTTTTTTTTTAAAAAAAAACACAAAAAAAAAAAAAAAAAAAAAAAAAAAAAAAAAAAAAAAAAAAAAAAAAAAATTTTATAAAAAAAAAAAAAAAAAAAAAAAAAAAAAAAAAAAAAAAAAAAAAAAAAATTTATTAAAAAAAAAAAAAAAAAAAATTTTTAAAATGAAAAAATTTTTTTTTAAAAAAAAAAAAAATTTTTATATTTTTTTAAAAAAAAAAAAAATTTTTTTTTTTATAAAAAGAAAAATTTTATTTTTTAGCAGGTTTTTTATAAAAAAAAAAAATGATTTGTCTGATTTAAAAAGCTTTTTATCTTTACAAATTTTTAAAACTTTCTTTTGTTTTCTGAGTGTTACTGTTTTGTCCTCTCCTCCCATTTGGGTGTTTCCAAACTTGGGGCTTTGCAGTTTTACTGTAAATCTGATCGGGACCCCCCAGTCTAGTGTCATTAGCTCACTCCAATACAGAAAAACATTTGATAAGGCCTTCTTTTTTCCCCTTTTTTTCCTTTCAAAAAAAAAAAAAAAAATTTATTTGGGATTTATTATAACTGTAATTGCCTTAATATTTAAAACCCAAGTGCTCTAGGATGCACTGCATCTGAAGTTTTTGTGTTTTGCTGTTTTTTATATATAGACTTCTCTGTTTTTAACTAAATAAGCTCTGCAAAGTTGTTTTATTGCTTTCCCGCCTGTATTTCTGAGTTTTTTTCACTTTTAAAGTTAGTTTTGAGTTTAACTGGTAGGCCCACACACTCAAGTGTGCTTAAAACATTTACTGTGTTTCTGTACCTAATTTCTGCCCCTGTGTATAAAAAAAAAAAATATATCCTTGTTTCGACCCTTTTCTGAACTAGAATAGTCCAGTCTTTGGGTATTGCTGATCTCTGGGGTGTGTCATAGTTCCCCTGTTGCCCCTATCCTTATTTGGATAGGGGGAAACTTTTTTTCACCAGTGGGTGGGGGGCTCTGAGCAGCCTATCTGTCCCTTTAGGAGTGGTTCCAGCCCAGTGACCTGCAGCTTATTGGCCATTTCCTATCTTTTTAACCCCCGCTTTAAAAGCTTTAGCGCTTTTTGAAATTTAAAGTTTGTCCTGTTTGTGGCATTTACCTGTTGAGGCTACACTGTGCTAGCCTTTTTACATATTTATTTTTTCTTGTTTGTTGCAAAAGAAAAAAACCTTGTTTCCCTCCCGACCTAGAGTAGTCCAAATACAGGCTTTGCTGTATTCTGGACTTTTGTTCCTGTGTTGCCCATTTCCTTTCTTGGATAAAGGGAGGCCCTTTTTTCACCAGTGGCAGTAAAGCTTAGAGCAGCCTATCTATCCCTGGGGGGTGTTCCCAGCACAAGAATCTGGTAGTCTATTGGCTTTTGGGTTTTTAGCTCTTTCAAGTCCCCTGTATAAAACCCCGCTTTTCGCAACCCGCTAAATTTGGGGTTTTAAAACCCTTCTGGGTCCACAAAGTTTCTCTTCATTTTTTGAACTGATCTAGTTCTCATAATAAAAACCCTATTTCTCTAAAGCCTGGCACTTGCTCACTAAAGCATGTCAGCACTAAAAATTAAAAAACTACACCCCCACAAACTCCCTTGAGTACCTTGTTCCCCACTGGCCCTTTTTTTAATTATAAAGGAATTCCCAATACTATTCTAGCATGTCCAAAGGTCAGTTGTCAATCTCCCTCCGGTCCAGCTGGTGAATCTGGGAATCTTGAGGGCAACTGCCTCTGTTTCCCCCCAAAAAAAACACATGTGAGAGATGCAACCCTATAGCCAAACTGGAGGCTAAGCTCTCTCAACTCAGTACTGGCTAACCAGTCAGGAGGAGAAGGAAACCACACTCACTACAATTCCAGTCTCACATAGACCTACCACGACAGCAAACCAAACACAAAAACCCTACTGGGGGTCTAAATAAAAATCTGCCTAAGCAGCAGAAACCTCCAAAGCAGACACCCAAGCAACGCTACCCCCAAAAAAAAACACGGGAACACATAGCTCACAAAGCCAGTGTGCCCAACAGTCACCCCTTAAGGCTAAACAACACACCTGATACACTTGTAATAGGTGACTATGTCAGGCACACTGGCGGCCCCAGGCTGAACAAGGAGAAGGTCACGGTGAGCTGCCTGTCGGCGCTAGGATCCGCCACATAACACAAGCACTCAGGTCACTCCAAGGCAAGTACAAATATGACTCAGTCATTGTCCATGCTGGTGTGAATGACCTGAGGCGACCTCCCTGGACTACATGAAAGAGACATAGAGGAGCTCTCTGAGCATGTAGCCCAGGCGGTATGACCCTGACCTTGAGTAGCATCTTACCCTCACCAAGAATGATGCCACAATATGAAGACAAGATGATCAATTTCAACAACTGGCTTAAGTATTGGTGTCATTCAAAGGGGATCAATGCCTGTCAGCCTGGGATGACATGCTCGACAAGCCACGATTTTCTAGGGGGCTTGCACCTGTCACCCTGGGCTTTGGATATTGGCAAAGGCTCTTTACCCCCATAGTGCCTTTTTTGGCAAGGCTCAAAGACAAACCCACCTCCATAGGTATCACAAGGGATAAGAAACTAAGAGTAATGCTACTCAAGCCAGAAGTCTAAACCTCAAGATGCACTCAAACTCTCCTTAGCATGGAGAACGATATCTGTGCAGTAACAGAAACCTGGTTCAAAGGGTCGAGAGCACCCCAGCACTACCAGGTTATACCTCATACCATGCTTTTAAAACTTGGACGAACCACAAAAAGGGGGGGAGTATCAATATTTCCCAAAAATACCCACACCTCCAGGTTGGTGGCACAGCACGAAGCATCAGAGACTATCCATGTGCAACTAACAGTGGGTAAAACTGCCTTCCAGTTTATAGCCTGCTACAGACCACCCTCCCAAACCCAGGAACCCCCCTCGGCCTTCCTGTGAACACTGGAAAATATGAAGGTCTCCCAAACACCATTATATTGGGGGTTCAACTACCCAAACATAGACTGGGAGCATTACTCTAGCTCCAACACCCTAGCCCAAAGGTTCCTAGAATTTATAAACTCAAATGCTATGGAACAACTTGTTACCACTCCCACAAGAGGGGGAAAATATACTGGACCTGATCATCACCAACATGGGGACTCTATGCTCCAGACCAGAAGTGTATCCCTCACTGGTAAGATCAGACCATAAACTAATCTCACTGGATATTCACATCCCGACCCCCCCCCCCCGCCCAGAAAACCACAGTGAAAAACTTCTCTAAAGCAAATTTCACACTCCTCAAAACCGAGGTGGAATCCTTCAAAGCCCCCGGGCCTGTGGAAAATCGCCCAGACCGCAGAATCCTTTATAAAGATTCTATGAACACCTTCAGGAATGCATGGATCATCAATCCCAAATAAAACCAAGACCCAATCCTCCAAAGGCAGACGTCCTGTCTGGTGGACCCCAGCCATAAACAAACTATACAATAGAAGGAGGAAGCTACTACATGATAGAGCAAAATCCCAAAAAGGGAAGGCATCTCTGATGAGTGTTAGCAAAAACTACGGGCACTCATAAAATCTTTTAAGGCCAGCTTGAGAAAAATTGCACAGGACACAAGGATAATCACAAGGCTTTCTTTAGTTATGTTAGGAACCTGGGTGGGAATTCCCAGGTATGCTCAGAATTAGTCCAAAATGACAAAAATACACCCAACCCACAGACATTGCCAACATCCTAGCTGACAGGTTCAGGGAAACTTTTCCCCCCCCCACCAAAGGGCAAATATCTATCCCAGCAGAGTGCTGCCCCTGACATCTCAGATGCTCAGGTAAGAGCCCCTCTCCAAAGCAAAAACACAGCATCAATGGGACCAGATGGTGTCCCCTGCATCCTACATGAACTCCAAGAAGAGCTAAACCCAAACATAAAACTACTGTTCAATCTCAGCCTTACTACAGGATATGACCCAAAGAGTGGCGAAGCAAAGTGGTCCCTCTCCACAAAGCTATGGAAAGGATCATCATGGACCTCATAAATAAAGATATTGGGGACCTACAGACACTGGATCCTACCCAGTTCGGCTTTTTTTAAGGGGAGATCCTGCCTCTTAAACCTGGTTGATTTCTTTGAAACAGTCACCAAGGCCATTGGAGGGAAGGTGGTCCACACAGCCTACCTGGACCTCCAAAGCCTTGAAAAAACCCCCCTGGGGATTATAGATAAGCTCACCAGCTTAAATATAAACCCCTATGTCACTAGATGGGTTGCAAACTGGCTCAAGGACAGAACCCACATGGTTAGAATTGCTGGAGCCATGTCAGACTCCAAACCAGTTACAAGTGGTGTCCCACAAGGCTCAGTCCTGGGACCTCTCTTGTTGGGATATATTTTCAGGTACAGGCCAACACGGAAGGACTGTGGCTGACCAAGGATGAGTGCAAGCTGGGGGCCCTAATCGACTCTCCAGCCGACACAAGCATCCTCCAAAAGGGCCTCATAGAAACAGACAACTGGTGCCAGAGCCATGGCCTCAAGCTAAATGCCAAAAAATGTATAGTCATCCCCCTTTGGCAAAAAAAAAAAAAGTGCCCACAAATTACCACATAGGTGGTAATCCATTAAGTACAGAAGTAATTAGGGACCTGGGGACCCAAGTTGATAGCAATCTCTCATTTGACAACCACGTGGCCAAAGTGGTTAGAAAAACATTTTATATAGCCCACCTAATCATGAAGGGATTCACATCTAGATCAGGGGGGAGGTCACCTCCCTCATCAGGCCCAAAAAGGCTCCCCTTTTTTACCCACCAGACACCTGCAGCAACTGGAAAGACCCCAAAAGTACCTCACCAAGAGGATCAAAGGGCTCAAACAGATGCCATATGCTGCTGGTTAAAGAAACTCCAGCTCTACTCAGTGGCATACCCCCGCTCAAAGGGGATCTGTGCCTGGCGATAAAGCCATGTCCAACCCGGGAAATTTAAAGGACATGCTGCACCTCAGAAAATCCAAATCCCATCGAGCTACGCTAGAGACTTGAACCTCAGCACTGAAATAAATGGACATGCTGGAGGGACAGATTCATAACCCAGAGGTCCCTTCACTCTGGAATAAAATCCCAGTCCAGGTTAGGCAGAGTCCCCCATTGACTCTCTTCAAGAGGAATCTTGATGAGTGGATGGGAGATCAGGTTTACCCGGGGATCACTTCTGTGTCACTGTTAGACAGAGGCACAGTATACTAACCCCAAAAAGGGCATAGCAAAATTAATTTTGAATGGGTGGCAAAAAAACACTCTGGCTAGGCTTATAAATGCCCTAGGGCAGATAGCCTAGTATGAACCAGTAAAACTACAGTGTACACAAGACCATGTAGGAGAAGTGCACTGTGAAAAGGGGAAAAAACATGTAAAGAATGAAAAAATAGGGCAAACAAATAACCAATAAAAACACTGACTGAGGAAGAATGCAAAAAAAACCAAACAAGCTGACTGGATAAAACTATCACAAAGCACTCTCCAGTATCCATCCATCAAATGGGAAGATAACTGAATGGCAGAAAGGAACCTCCTAGGCTACATGGACAAACCACATACAGCTACTTAAGAGGGAAGAAAGGACAAACAGACTAAAACAAGTATAGAAAAAAAAAGAATAAGTCCTTACAGCTCAAGAACTCAAATCTTCCATTGGACAACTTCAGGTGGCAAATGAGTTCTGGGGGGTTCGTAGCATGGTGCATTACGGAAGAGGGGGGGCTAAATGAGATCTGAAGTCTGGGAGATGGGCCCGAGGATATCAGATATCCATTAGTGAGGAAATGAAGAGGACATCATCATATCCTTTGTTTTATCCAAATATTTGTGCCTCTATGCAAGTCCAAGGGTGGAGAACCTTTCAGTGGCAGACTATTGAGAAGGAAAAAAAGATAATTGAATAGACTAATTAAGAGACAACTCATTGACCATCTTGGGCATAAAAGAAGTGTTAGTGCATACAAATACCCTGTCTCTATGAAATACTAAAAATGGAATAGCCATGAGATCAAGAAGTTCAGAATCTCTTGGCCAAAGTAACAGCTAACAGAAAAAGTGTTCCAAGTACAAAAGTTGCATGGAAGCTGAACTAGCAGGTTCAAAAGGAGAAAATCAAATTTTCAAGATCAAAATCGAGGTCCCATGGGGGGGAAATGGGCTCTGTTGAGGGCCTGTTATGAAGCATGCATTTAAAAGATTGTTGACCTCAAACCAAGAGGCCAAAGCAGGGTTCAAGGGCAGACAAGCAAAGATAGTGGACAGGTGAGCTTTGAAGAATATGCCAAGCCAGAATGAAACAGATCAGAGGGAACCAGAGGAACACCTACTGAGGAGGGTCCAGATGGTGAGAAAGGCACCAAATAAAATCTTTTCCATTTAGACATGCATGACTTTCTGGTAGTGGATTTCCTGGCCTCCTACAGAACCAAAAGTACATCCTCAGAAAAAGCATCTTAAAAGCGATCAAAACCCTAATCACCCAGAGTGTCATTTGAAGAGTTAACAGGTGAGGATGGATGAGATCTCTCATCTTGTGTGACAAAGATCCATCCGGTGAGATAAAACTTGTGATTGCACCTGGTCAGAAGAAAAAGAAAGGGGAAACCAGTGCCATCTGGGCCAAGAGGGAATTACAAACAAGATTTTAGGACAGTCCTGTCTGATCTTGTACAGAACTCTTGGTAGCAGAGGAAGGTGTGGCAATGCATAAAAACATTCCTTAAGAAAGAGAGACAACATCCACCTTCAAATCAGAGGACTGGTCTCTAACAGAATAGAGGAAGGTGCCGTTTAGAGGGGGGGCAAAAAATCTACCAGAGGACAATCCTCACAGTGGACTTTTCCAGAACACATCCCTGTGAATCCTCCATTCATGAGCCTGTTTTGGACCTCTTCAGACAGCCAGCCACTAGACTGTGCTCTGAAGGAATGTAAACCCTGAAGAGTCACTTGATAATAGACAGCCAGATCCTAGGCCAGAAGAGCCAGTCTGCAAAGGAGATAAAACCTTGTACCTCCTTGCTTATTTTACCACATCATGACAGTATGGCCTGTGAAGATCTTCAGGCAGACTGGGAGAAAATGGAATGAAGGGTCTGTGCAGCCAAAACAGAGCCCTCACTTATTTTTCCACGATATGGACTGACCCCTTTGAAGAGGCAACTTTCAGAGGATCAAAAAACACCCACCCAAAGTCTGAGGTGTTCATAAACTGTTCTTGGGGGAAATGCAGCTAAAAAGGGCCCGTCCAAGACTGAAAAAATTTTCTGAATCCACCACTGGAACTAGAGTTTGAGACAAGAAAGAAGGGAACTCCAATGGAATGCTGAAGCCACATCAATTTGAGGTACAACTGAATTTTCCTCATATGGAGTCTGGCAAAAAAGTCTATGGTGGAGACCATAAACCAAAGCAGAAATTCCCCGGGATAAAAGGACAAAGGAAGGAGAAACTGGAAAAGGTTGCCAAAACACAAGCTTGGAAGAAGATAGAGGCCAACATGAGAATGGTCCAAATCCCGCAACTGAGAAAATATGATCCTGGGAGGGCATCACAGACAGACTGATGATGAACCCCAAACTTTGTAAAAAACAAGTGGTAAAGTGAAGGTCTTGAAGACTGCAGGAAGAGCCTGAATAAGCAATCACCTAGAAAAGTGAATATCTTTTTTTCAAAGCCTGCAAAAAATGACAAAACCAAGCTTTGATGAATACCTTTGGGGTAATAGAAAAGTCAAAGGGCAGATAATTGAAAATGGGGTAGGAAACAGAGAAATGTAAAAAAATTCCCGAACAGAGGGTGAATAGGGACATGAAGATAGGCATCACTTGGTTACAACTCAAGTGCTCTAGGATGCACTGCATCTGAAGTGTTGGTGTGTTTTAGCTGCGTTTCTGTATATATAGACTTCTCTGTTTCGTTAACTAAATAAGCTCTGCAAAGTTGTTTTATTGCTTTCCTGCCTGTATTTCTGAGTTTTTTTGCACTTTTAAAGTTAGTTTTTGCTTAGTTTAACTGGTAGGCCTACACACTCAAGTGTGCTAGCCGAATTAAAGCATTTACTGTATTTCTGTACCTAATTTCTGCTACTCTGTGTATATAAAAAAAAAATATATATATATCCTTGTTTCCCGCCTTTACTGAACTAGAATAGTCCAGTCTTTGGGTATTGCTGATCTCTGGGCTGTGTCATAGTTCCTGTGTTGCCCATATCCTTATTTGGATAGGGGGAAGCTTTTTTGTTCACCAGTGAGAGTGGGGAGCTCTGAGCAGCCTATCTGTCCCTTGAGGAGTGGTTCCAGCCCAGTGACCTGCAGCTTATTGGCCATTTCCTATCTATTCTAACCCCCTGCTTTAAAGCCAGCTTTAGCACGCTTTTGCGCTTGAAATTTAAAGTTTGTCCTGTTTGTGGCATTTACCTGTTGAGGCTACACTGTGCTAGCCTGTGTTACATATTTATTGCATTTTTCTGCTGTTTGTTGCAAAAAAGAAAAAAAAAAATTCCTTGTTTCCCTCCTGACCTAGAGTAGTCCAAATACAGGCTTTGCTGTATTCTGGACTTTTGTAAAGTTCCTGTGTTGCCCATTTCCTTTCTTGGATAAAGGGAGGCTTCTTTGTTCACCAGTGGCAGTAAGAAGCTTAGAGCAGCCTATCTATCCCTGGAGGAGTGTTCCCAGCACAAGAATCTGGTAGTCTATTGGCCGTTTTGGGCCAATTTCTAGCTCTTTCAAGTCCCCCCTGTATAAAACCCGCTTTGCGCGATTTTGCGCACAGCATCGGGCAACGCCGCTTAATTGGGTTTAAACCATTCTCGGATCCACAAAGTCTGCTCTTCACTTTTTCCCTTAGAACTGATCTAGTTCTCATAATAAACACCCTATTCCTACTCTAAAGCCTGGCACTTGCTCACTAAAGCATAAGTCAGCACTAAAAAATTAAAAGCACTACACCCTCACAAACTCCCCTTGAGTACCTTGTTCCCCACTGGCCCTTTTTTCAATTATAAAGGAATTCCCAATACTATTCTAGCATGTCCAAAGGTCAGTTGTCAATCTCCTCTCCGGTCCAGCTGGTGAATCTGGGAATCTTGAGGCAATGTTACAACTGCCTCATGTACACAGACAAAAAACACATGTGAGAGATGCAATCATATAGCCAAACTGGAGGCTAAGCTCTCTCAACTCAGTACTGGCGTAACCAGTCAGGAGGAGAAGGAAACCACACTCACTACAATTCCAGTCTCACATAGACCTACCACGACAGCAAACCAAACACAAAACCATACTCAGGGGGGGTCTAAATAAAAATCTGCCTAAGCAACAGAAACCTCCAAAGCAGACACCCAAGCAACCGCTACCCCAAAACGAAACACGTGCAACACAGCTCACAAAGCCAGTGTGCCCAACAGTCACAACCCTTAAGGCTAAACACCACACCTGATACACTTGTAATAGGTGACTATAGTCAGGCACACTGACGTCCCGCTCACCAGGCTGAACAAGGAGAAGGTCACGGTGAGCTGCCTGTCGGGCGCTAGGATCCGCCACGTAACACAAGCACTCAGGTCACTCCAAGGCAAGTACAAATATGACTCAAGTCATTGTCCATGCTGGTGTGAATGACCCGAGACGTACCTCCCTGGACTACATGAAGAGAGACATAGAGGAGCTCTCTGAGCATGTAGCCCAGGCCGGTATGACCCTGACCTTGAGTAGCATCTTACCCTCAAGAATGATGCCACAATATGAAGACAAGATGATCAATTTCAACAATCGGCTTAAGTATTGGTGTCATTCAAAGGGGATCCAATGCCTGTCAGCCTGGGATGACATGCTCGACAAGCCACGATGCTTCGCTAGGGACGGCTTGCACCAGTCACCCCTGGGCTTTCGGATATTGGCAAAGGCTCTTACTACCCCCCATAGTGCCTTTTTTAGGCAAGGCTCAATAGACAAACCCACCTCCATAGGTATCACAAGGGATAAGAAACTAAGAGTAATGCTACTCAACGCCAGAAGTCTAAACCTCAAGATGCACGCACTCGAAACTCTCCTTAGCATGGAGAACATAGATATCTGTGCAGTAACAGAAACCTGGTTCTAGGCTCCCGAGAGCACCCCAGCACTACTAGGTTATACCTCATACCATGCTTTTCGGCCCCAAAACTTGGACTGAACCACAAAAGGAGGGGGAGTATCAATATTCGTCAAAGATACCCACACCTCCAAGTTGGTGGCACAGCACGAAGCATCAGAGACTATCCATGTGCAACTAACAGTGGGTAAAACTGCCTTCCAGTTTAGAGCCTGCTACAGACCACCCTCCCAAACCCAGGAACCCCACTCGGCCTTCCTGAGAACACTGGAAAATATGAAGGTCTCACCAAACACCATTATATTGGGCGACTTCAACTACCCAAACATAGACTGTGAGCATTACTCTAGCTCCAACACCCTAGCCCAAAGGTTCCTAGAATTTATAAACTCAAATGCTATGGAACAACTTGTTACCACTCCCACAAGAGGGGAAAACATACTGGACCTGATCATCACCAACATGGGGACTTTATGCTCCAGACCAGAAGTGTATCCCTCACTGGTAAGATCAGACCATAAACTAATCTCACTGGATAGTCACATCCCGATCCCACCCCCAGCCCAGAAAACCACAGTGAAAAACTTCTCTAAAGCAAATTTCACACTCCTCAAAACCGAGGTGGAATCCTTCAAAGCCCCCAGGCCTGTGGAAAATACGGCCCAGACCGCAGAATCCTTTATAAACGCATTCTATGAACACCTTCAGGAATGCATGGATCATGCAGTCCCAAATAAAACAAAGACCCAATCCTCCAAAGGCAGACGTCCTGTCTGGTGGACCCCAGCCATAAACAAACTATACAATAGGAGGAGGAAGCTACTACATGATAGAGCAAAATCCCAAAAAAGGAAAGCATCTCTGATCAGTATTAGCAAAACACTACGGGCACTCATAAAATCTTCTAAGGCCAGCTTCGAGAGAAAAACTGCACAGGACACCAAGGATAATCACAAGGCTTTCTTTAGTTATGTTAGTAACCTGGGTGGGAATTCCCAGATATGCTCAGAATTAGTCCAAAATGACAAAAAATACACCGAGCCCACAGACATTGCCAACATGCTAGCTGACAGGTTCAGCGCAAACTTCTCCCCCCCCCTCCCCACCAAAAGGGCAAATATCTATCCCAGCAGAGTGTTGCCCCCCCTGACATCTCAGATGCTCAGGTAAGAGCCGCCCTCTCCAAATCAAAAAAACACAGCATCAATGGGACCAGATGGTGTCCCGGGCTGCATCCTACATGAACTCCAAGAAGAGCTAAACCCAAACATAAAACTACTGTTCAATCTCAGCCTTACTACAGGATATGGACCCAAAGAGTGGCGTACAGCAACAGTGGTCCCTCTCCACAAAGCTATGGAAAGGATCATCATGGACCTCAAATAAAGATATTGGGGACCTACAGACACTGGATCCTACCCAGTTCGGCTTTAAGGGCAGATCCTGCCTCTTAAACCTGGTTGATTTCTTTTGAAACAATCACCAAGGCCATTGACGAGGGGAAGGTGGTCCACACAGCCTACCTGGATCTCGCAAAAGCCTTAGACACAATACCCCACTCGGGCATTATAGATAAGCTCACCAGCTTAAATATAAACCCCTATGTCACTAGATGGGTTGCAAACTGGCTCAAGGACAGAACCCACATGGTTAGAATTGCTGGAGCCATGTCAGACTCCAAACCAGTTACAAGTGGCGTCCCACAAGGCTCAGTCCTGGGACCTCTCTTGTTCGGTATATATTTCTCAGACGTACAGGCCAACACGGAAGGACTGTGGCTGACCAAGTTCGCAGATGACTGCAAACTGGGCGCCATAATCGACTCTCCAGCCGACACAAGCATCCTCCAAAAGGGCCTCATAGAAACAGACAACTGGTGCCAGAGCCATGGCCTCAAGCTAAATGCCAAAAAGTGTATAGTCATCCCCTTTGGCAAAATTAAAGTGCCCACAAATTACCACATAGGTGGTAAGCCATTAAGTACAGAAGTAATTAGGGACCTGGGGACCCAAGTTGATAGCAATCTCTCATTTGACAACCACGTGGCCAAAGTGGTTAGAAAAACATTTTATATAGCCCACCTAATCCTGAAGGGATTCACATCTAGATCAGGGGAGGTCATCGTGCCTCTTTACTCATCCCTCATCAGGCCCATAATTGAGTACAATGCCCCTTTTGGGATGTACCTTACCAGACACCTGCAGCAACTGGAAAGACCCCAAAAGTACCTCACCAAGAGGATCAAAGGGCTCAAAAACAGATGCCATATGCTGCCCGGTTAAAGAAACTCCAGCTCTACTCAGTGGCATACCGCCTGCTCAGAGGCGATCTGTGCCTGACGTATAAAGCCATGTCCAACCCGGAATTAATGGACATGCTGCACCTCAGAAAATCCAAATCCCATCGAGCTACGCGCTCGAGAGACTTGAGCCTCAGCACTGAAATAAATGGGACATGCTGGAGGGACAGATTCATAACCCAGAGGATCCCTTCACTCTGGAATAAAATCCCAGTCCAGGTTAGGCAGAGTCCCTCATTGACTCTCTTCAAGAGGAATCTTGATGAGTGGATGGGAGATCGTAGGTTTACCCCGGGTATCACTTCTGTGTCACTGTTAGACAGAGGCACAGTATACTAACCTCGAAAAAGGGCATAGCAAAATTAATTTAAAATGGGTGGCGAAAGCCAAATACACTCTGGCTAGGCTTATAAAATCCCCTAGGGCAGATAGCCTAGTATGAACCAAAAGTAAAACTACAGTGTACACAAGACCATGTAGGAGAAGTGCACTGTGAAAAAGGGAAACAACATGCGTTAAAGAATGAAAACAATAGGGCAAACAAATAACCAATAAAAACACTGACTGAGGAAGAATGCAAACGCAAAACCAAACAAGCTGACTGGATAAAACTATCACAAAAAAGCACTCTCCAGTATCCATCCATCAAATGGAGAAGATAACTGAATGGCAGAAAGGAACCTCCTAGGCTACATACGGACAAACCACATACAGCTACTTAAGAGGGAAGAAAGGACAAACAGACTAAAACAAGTATAGAAAAAAAGAATAAGTCCTTACAGCTCAAGAACTCAAATCTTCCATTGGACAACTTCAGGTGGCAAATGAGTTCTGGGGAGTTCGAAGTAGCATGGTGCATTACGGGAAGAGGGAGGAGCTCGAGAATGAGATCTGAAGTCTGGGAGATGCGGCCGAGCCAGAGGATATCAGATATCCATTAGTGAGGGAAAATGAAGAGGACATCATCATATCCTTTGTTTTATCCAAATATTTGTGCCGTCTATGCAAGTCCAAGGTGTGGAGAACCTTCTCAGTGGCAGACTATTGAGAAGGAAAAAAAGATAATTGAATAGACTAATTAAGAGACAACTCATTGACCATCTTGGGCATAAAAGAAGTGTTAGTGCATACAAATACCCTGTCTCTATGAAATACTAAAAATGGAATAGCCATGAGATCAAGAAGTTCAGAATCTCTCTTGGCCAAAGTAACAGCTAACAGCAGAAAAGTGTTCCAAGTACAAAAGTTGCATGGAAGCTGAACTAGCAGGTTCAAAAGGAGCCAAAGTCAAATTTTCAAGATCAAAATCGAGGTCCCATGGAGGAGGAAATGGGCTCTGTTGAGGGCCTGTTATGAAGCATGCATTTAAGAGATTGCTTGACCTCAAACCAAGAGGCCAAAGCAGGGTTCAAGGGCAGACAAGCAAAGATAGTGGACAGGTGAGCTTTGAAGAATATGCCAAGCCAGAATGAAACAGATCAGAGGGAACCAGAGGAACACCTACTGAGGAGGGTCCAGATGGTGAGAAAGGCACCAAACAAAATCTTTTCCATTTAGACATGCATGACTTTCTGGTAGTGGATTTCCTGGCCTCCTACAGAACCAAAAGTACATCCTCAGAAAAAGCATCTTAAAAGCGATCAAAACCCTAATCACCCAGAGTGTCATTTGAAGAGTTAACAGGTGAGGATGGATGAGATCTCTCATCTTGTGTGACAAAGATCCATCCGGTGAGATAAAACTTGTGATTGCACCTGGTCAGAAGAAAAAGAAAGGGGAAACCAGTGCCATCTGGGCCAAGAGGGAATTACAAACAAGATTTTAGGACAGTCCTGTCTGATCTTGTACAGAACTCTTGGTAGCAGAGGAAGGTGTGGCAATGCATACAGAAAGCATTCCCTTCCAAGAAAGGGAGACAACGCATCCACCTTCCAAGTCAGAGGACTCGGTACTCTCTAACAGAATAGAGGAAGGTGCCCGTTCAGAGGGGAGGCGAAAAGATCTACCAGAGGACAATCCTCACAGTGGACTATGTCCAGAACACATCCCTGTGAATCCTCCATTCATGAGCCTGTGTTTTGGACCTCTTCAGACAGCCAGCCACTAGACTGTGCTCTGAAGGAATGTAAACTGCCTGAAGAGTCACTTGATAATAGACAGCCAGATCCTAGGCCAGAAGAGCCAGTCTGCAAAGGAGATAAAACCTTGTACCTCCTTGCTTATTTACATACCACATCATGACAGTATGGCCTGTGAAGATCTTCAGGCAGACTGGGAGAAAAATGGAATGAAGGGTCTGTGCAGCCAGAAGCAGAGCCCTCACTTATTTTCCAACGATATGGACTGACCCCTTATGAAGAGGCAACTTTCAGAGGATCAAAAGAAGCACCCCACCCAAAGTCTGAGGTGTTCATAAACTGTTCTTGGGCAGGAAATGCAGCGTAAAAGGCCAGTCCAAGACTGAAAAATTTGCTGAATCCACCACTGGAACTAGAGTTTGAGACAAGAAAAAGAAGGGAACTCCAAGGGGGTGGAATGCTGAAGCCACATCAATTTGAGGTACAACTGAATTTTCCTCATATGGAGTCTGGCAAAAGGAAGTCTGGGGATGGTGGAGACCATAAACCAAAGAAACCGGAGAAATTCCCTGGCCATGATAAAAGGACAAAGGAAGGAGAAACTGGAAAAAGGTTGCCAGACACACAAGCTTGGAAGAAGATAGAGGCCAACATGAGAATGGTCCAAATCATGCAACTGAGAAAAATATGATCCTGGGAGGGCATAAGCACAGACAGACTGATGATGAACCCCAAACTTTGTAAAAGACAAGTGGTAAAGTGAAGGTCTTGAAGACTGCCGGGAGGAAGAGCCTGAATAAGCAAGTCACCTAGAAAAGTGAATATCTTTCTCTCTCAAAGCCTGCAAAAGGCAATGACAGAAGCCAAGCTTTTGATGAATACCTTTGGGGTAATAGAAAAGTCAAAGGGCAGATAATTGAAAATGAGAGTAGGAAACAGAGAAATGTAAAAAATTCCTGAACAGAGGGTGAATAGGGACATGAAGATAGGCATCACTGAGGTCAAGAGAGACCAAGACCACCTGGAAAAGGAGAGGAGGAAAAAGTCTGAAAAGACAAGATTCTAAAAGAAGTGATCTTGAGAAAGGTGTTGAGGACAGAGAGGTCCAGAATTGGTCTCAATGTCTCCTCCTTCTGAGGAACCAAAAACATCCTGGAGTAAAAACCTCTTCTCACTTGGTTGGGAAGAGCAGGTCGAATGGTGCCCTGATCTAAAATGGACTGTAAAACCTCTAAGAAAGAGAGAGTGTTGATCTGGAGGAGGCTGCAGAATGCCTGAAAGAGGGGGGAGGTGATTCCATATCATGAAATACCCCCTGACAAATAATAGCACACGAGTCTGAGGTGATTGGTGCCAAATTGGAATAGTCAGAGAAAGGCAGAGACACAAGGGAATCTGGCCAAGGGGGACAAAGTCAAAATGTCAAACAGAAACAAGCTTTTCCTGAAAGGAAGACTTCTGAGCTGTAGGAGTCTGAATGGACTTTGCAGAGGGAATACACCTGGGTCCCTTTCTTACCTTTGGGAGGTTGATGCGTCTGTCTGCAAACAAAAGTAGACTTAATATGGTAATTCCTCTGAAATATGCTTGGAGTCTCTGCACATCCTTACGCTTACCCTGAAGGGACTTTTAACAGGTCAGCACTAGCTGTCCCAATAAGATTTTTGTTATCCAGAGGGGCATCCCAAAGTTTAGCTTTAATATCAGGCAAGGCCTGAAGACAAATCCAAGAATAATGCCTCATCATAGAATGAAAGGTCACAGTCCTGGACCTGAGCAGTGAAAGAGTTGAAGCTTTCCCTTCTGAATCAGGCAGATCACACACAACCTTAGACACATAGGAAAGGACAGCCTAAACATACGTGGTCATGTAGGTTTGGTAATTAATAGCCTGAAATGACAAAGTGATAGCAGTATATACTTTTTTTTTTAACCCAACCTTTCCATAACTCTACTATTCCTATCAGAATGAAGGACCTTAAAAGAAAGCAAAAGTTTAGAAGGCTTAGTAGTTCAGACTGAAACCAAAGAAGGATCAGCAGAAGGACATTTAAACAATGTACGGTCCTCAGGCACCTTGTAGAATCTATCAAGTTTCTTATGGGCCAAGGGCTGACAGGAGATACAGAGGCAGAAGAGGTGGTGTCCAAAAGTGCTGTCAACACATGAGGAACTGCAGACTGCTTAGGAGATTCCATTTGTAGAAGCTCACAGCATCTCTTTTGGTCGTCAGAAACCTTGGAGGAATCCCACTTAAAATACTCTATCATACAAGCTAGATCATTGCAAAAAGAGCGATTCTTCCAAGGGGGAATCTGGGCCAAAAAAAAAAAGACTCTTCTTCCTCACAGCCAGACCAGGAGTATGCAAGAATTCCTTCCCCAGAATCTAGGTCTTAGAGGAATTCGGACCCCTTGTCTTAACAGGTGTGGAAGACCAGGGAAGAGCAAGGACTGACACCCCTTGAGACTGTTTAAGATCATCAAGGCATTGAACAAGCCTCGAGTAAAACCCTGCCATTTGATTTGCCGTAGGGACTTTTTTTAGCAAAAGGGGCAATATGTTTGGTCTTTTGCTTTTTCTTAAGCAGGACATCCACCCTAACAACTCTCGTCTGCTCAGCTCCAGACTAAGATACGAGAACCCCCCCCCCCCCCGAGCCCCTCAGAAATGGTTAGTTTTGGGTTCCCATCAACATCCAGAGTTAATGTTTGAAAAGCTTCAGAGGACATGCAAGACTTCAGAGCCATGACAGCCTCCGAAAGGGTCACAGCAGTGGAATCCTATGCAAGCATCGGATGTTCTTCAGGGCTGTCGCTAGCTTCGAGTGATGCCCAGTGGATCCTGGACAGTGAGGCCTAGCCTTTTTAGCCTGCTTCTAGGAAGACTGCTGTTCCTCGGGACATAAGGATTCCTCCACAGCACCATGAGCCAACAATTTAAGACACTGGTTCTCAAGGTATATGGGAAGGGAAGATAAACAACTATGTAGGGCTTTAGGGACAAACACTTAACAGACAAAGCACTGTGTATGGTCACATGAAGCACTTATTCAAAAAAGAAACTGGCTGTGTCATTCTTTAAAGGGAATTTGCCTCCTACACTGACATTTTCCCTTCTTGGATGACACAAACCCAAGTAACAACAATACTGAGAAAAATTAAAAAACCCTAATGGGGCACTTATCTGAAGATGACTTGGTAATCAGCACAGCAGGCTGGCATTTAGAACAATGTTCATTATTGGCGCTCTGACTAGGAGCGAAAAAAAACTATTTGTTTCCACATGTCACCTTTATGTTCTACTTGGGGAGCATAAGTGTGAAGTATGGTGCCTATAAAATCTAAAGGCTTTGGTATACTGACCAGACACTGGGCTATCTTTGGCAGGCGATCCCTTGAGTGACTAACACTGCACCAGTGATATGAAAGGACATCTTTCAAATACGGATGGTGACAGTCTCACTCTATAAAGGAGGCAGTCACCACAAAAAAACACCATGGTTAGTGCACATCTGTGGAAGCAGGCCAATAAAAATGGAGGATACCTTCCTTCAAAGAGACGAGTTAAAAAATAAATAAACTAAAAAAAGCAAGTCAAGCCAAATCTTGCTATCTTACAATAGTGTCAGACAGACCTATTACTTGGAAAAAAAGTGTGTGCGCGCGTGCGTGTGTGTGTGTGGGGGGGGGGGGGTAGTTGCAATAAGTACATGCATGGAATTTTCGAATGTTACGGCATTCACTACCACCTTCGCAAATCAATGTTCTCCCTCTAAGATTACACCTGTCGCCCCAGCAGTCGACATTTGGTTAAGGGCAACATGTCCTAGTATTCATTCACTCAACTCTCTGTAGACCTCTCCCTAATCCACAAGGTAGAAATGAAGTCCTGACCAATGCAGACAACCAGTTTTGGATCAGAAGCAGAGGAGCTTGAGAGGTTACACAAAGGATGGATGGAAGCATGGAGCCACTGCCAGCTCACCCGTACTGATAAAGGGATGCAATATGGCTCACTGTACTGAGGACACCTGCTAGCAGGTAGGTGATCACGCACAGCATTAAGCCTATTAATTCCATGCTGCCATGGGTATACTTAGCCAGGAAGGTCAGCACGTGCATTACCTATAAAGCAGCATTTACAAAGCCTGTAGCAGTTTGTGCAGGATTTAGGAGTCCACAAGACCAGCAAACCGACCTGCTCATTTCAAACTCTATTCTTGCTTCTCAGAGAAGCAAATGGCCTGATATGGCCCACTGGACAGGAACCAAAATAGGCTGCAGAGCTCTCAATCTGCCCAAAGACACTTGATTCTTCCTCCTATGAAAGAAAGAACAGTTGTGTAAAATTTTACCATAAACAGTAGCTGTCCTCCTCTTCCCTGTTGCAACATCCTTTAAAAGATGGGATGTCCTGCGTCAGGCATCCCATCGCTCAGCCAGTACAGACAAGTAAAAAAAAAAATCTTGTTTACACCGCAAGTCATATTTATACTCCTCGCACAGACCATTAGGCATAAAAGGCATGTATGGATGCAACTACCCAGAAGACAACAAATGTCATAGGACAAAAGGAGTCCACGTACACCCAGAAGGAAAAAAATTCAGAACAAGTGGGGGACACCCAGAAGGAAAAAAATTCAGAACAAGTGGGGGTTGGAGAAAGGGAGTGAATACTGCAACAGTGAAAAGAAAGGCATCTACTGTTATGGTAAGACTTTACACAACTGTACCATATCTTCTATATCACTGTTGCAGTATTCCTTAAAGAAAGGACAGTAAAAAAGCTCAAGAAAACAGAATGGGAGGTGGAAGGCTGAGAAACGCCCTTAACAATCCCACAAAAAAAATGGTTTCAGCAAAACCTGCTCTGGCCCTAAAAACCATACCAAAGTTATAATGCTTAATAAAAGTATGCATCTATGACCAAGTAAGCAGCTTCAAGGATGGAAATGGTGTCCAACCCTTTGAAGAAGGCATCAGAAGAGGCAACAGCCCTAGCAGAATGACCTCTAACAGAAGCAGACTGAGACCTGTCATGAAAACAAAAAGCCTTGGAAATCAAGGAGGAGATGGTTTGCTTAGCCAAACTGAAAGACCTGAGATGAAAGGAAACAAAAAGCTGATCAGACATGAATAGTTCTAGTTTTACCCAATAGTACCGGACTTGTCTGTGCAAATCCAAGGTATGCAGGATCCTCTCAGCAGCAGACTGAGGAAAAGGGAAAAAAAAAAAATAAGAAAGGGAGCTGATTTAAAGGACAACTCATTTACCACCTTGGGCATAAAGGAAGGATTGGTACGAAGGGACACCCTGTACCTGTGAAAAACAAAAAGGAGGAATGAACACAAGGGCCCGGCGCTCAGAAACCCTCTGAGCAGAAGTAACAGCCAGCAGCAAAACAGTCTTCCAAGTATAATGTTGCAAAGAAGCAGAATCGGGAGGCTCAAAAGGAGCCAGAGTCAATTTTAATAAAAATAAAATTAAAGGTACAAGGAGGAGGAATAGGTTTTCTTGGTGACTTAATATGCAGGTCACCTTTAAGAAATTGTTTGACCTCAAAATGAGAAGTCAATGGAGGAGTCAAGGGCAGATGAGCAGAAATGCCTGACAAATGGGCCTTCACAGAACAGGCCAAGCCATCCTAGAGCAACTCTCACAAATGAGAGAGGACCAGAGGGACCCCCACTGAAAAAAGGGTCACGATTACAAGCATGGCACCAGACAGAAAATCTTTTCTATTTGGGCATATAAGATTTTCTGGTTGAGTGTTTCCTTGCCTCCTGTAAAACCCCAAGCACATCCTCAGAAAACAGGTGCCTGAAAGGGATCAAAATCCACAGAGTTAACAAGTGGGGGATGCAAGAGAGACTCCTTTTGTGCAAGGAGATCCAACCGGCGAGGCAACTTGTGATGATCATCCCTAGCCAGATGCATTAAGATAGGGAACAAGTGCTGTCTCGGCCGAAAGGAAGTCACTAGGAAAATTTTTGGGGAGTCAAGCAGAATCTTCTGCAGGACTCTCAGAAGTAGAGGAAGAGGAGGGAAAGCATAAAAACTCCCCTTCCACGGAAAGGATAGGATGTCTTTTTCAGGCCAGATGGTATGGCACTCTGAACAGAAGAGAGGAAGCTGCCTGTTCAGAGGGTAGGCAAAAATATCTACCCAAGGAATACCCCACAGATGGACAATGGCCAGGAACACATCTCTGTGAAGCATCCATTTGTGAGCCTGTGTTTTGGACCTGCTCAGAGTGTGTGCCACAAGATTATGCTCTGAAGGAATGTATACTGCCTGAAGAGTCATCTGATAACTGAAAGAACGCTTCTCAAGCCTGAAGCGCCATCCTGCACAGGAGGCAAGATTTCATGCCCCCCTGCTTGTTGACATACCACATCACTGCTGTGCTGGCTGTGTACACCTTCAAGGGAAAGAACGTGGGGTGAAAAGCCTTAAGGGCCAGAATCAGAGCACTCATCTCTTTGATGCTGATATGGTTCGACTTCTGATGGGGAGGCCAAAGGCCCTGAACTTTCAGGTGATCAAGAGATGCTCCCCACTTCATGTTGGAGGCGTCTGTGAACAGCTCTTAAGGGGGAACTGGAGGCTGAAAGGGACAGCCTGGGTTGAGAGCAAACTGTCGAATTCACCACTCAAATTCTTTCTTGAGACAGGGAAGGAGAGGTACACTGAAAGTCAGAGGGTGACTATGCTGCAGCCAAAATGACTTAAGGTACCACTGAAGCTTCTGCATATGCAGTCTGGTAAGAGGAAGCATAGTAGTAGAAGCAGCCATGAATCCCAGGGCCCAGAAAAAAACTCCCTGGCTGGCTTGGCACTCAGAGGAAGAGGAGACTGAAAAGAAGGCCGTCAACAATACCTTTGGAGGTAGAAGACAGACCAACATTGGCACGGTTTGAATCCTGCAACTCAGATACACATGATCTTGACAGGTCCGTCAGGATGGACCTTTGAAAGCTGACAGCAAATCCCAGACTTTGAAGGCGGATGGTGAACTGCAGATCCTGCAACAATAGACTGGGAGAAGGCGCCTAAAGCAACAGGTAGACTAGATAAGGAAAAATCTGAATGCCTTGGAACCTGAAGAAGGCAATCACAGGAACTAGGCATTTTGTGAATACCCTTCGGGCAGTAGAGAGGTCAAAGGGCAGAGAACTGAAAGTGAAAGAAAGACCCAGAGAAACGTAAAAACTCCCAGTAGAGAAGGTGAATAGGGATATGAAGACAAGCATCTTTTAAATCCAAGGACACCAGAAAAACATGGGGTGATGAGAGGAAACAGAGTTTAAAGAGTAAGCATCCGAAAAGAAGGGATCTCGAGAAAGGTGTTGAGTTGGGAGAGATCCAAAACAGGTTTCCAAGCATCCCCCTTTACAGGAACCAAGAACATCCTGGAATAAAAATCCCATCCACTTGGGAAGGGGTGAACAGGTCAAATGATCCCTTGGTTCAACAGGGACCCAGGAACCTCTGTGCAAAGAGGAAGATGCTCTAGAGGAGGTTGAAGAATCCCAGAAGGGGGGGGGGTGGATATTTCCATACCATAAAGTAACCCTGACGGATAAAAGAACCCAAGAGTTTGAAGTGATGAGAGGCCAATTTGGAAAACAAAGGGAGAGCCAAGGGGCAAAGGAACCTGCTCCAAAGGTGGGGTGAACTGTCAGATAAGCAGGCTTTTAAGATAAAGGAGGCTTCCGGGCCACAGAAAATCTCAGATCTAGAAGGACAATTCCTCTGGAACTTAGGGATAGGAGAGACAAAATATATGTTTAAGGTCTTGCAAGGCTTTGCCTTTTTCTTGAAGAGACTTAAACAAGTCATCAACAGCAGTCTCAAAAGATGTTTATTATCTAAATGAGCATCTAACAAGTTGGCCTTAATGTCCTCAGCAAGATCCTGGAGATAAAGCCAAAAATAACGCCTCGCGACGGACCCAAAAGCCACAGCCCTAGAACAGGAGTCAGCAGCATCATAGCTACACTTAAGAGTGGCGAATCACTTGAGATGCAGAACCTAAAAAAAAAAAGATAAGGCAGAGCATTTGTCATGAGAATCAGGGAGAGCAGAGATAACCTGATAAGCCTGAGCAACCAAGCCCAGAGCATACCTGGTCATGTGGGTCTGGTAATTAAGTAGTAGTAGTAGTGTAAACTTTACCAATCCTCTCCATTACCCTGCTACCTTATCAGAAGGCAAACGTTTAGAAGGTTTGTCAGAAGAAACTGACACCACAGCAGGATCAGCAGAACAACATTTAAATAATAGGTTCGATAAGTTTCCCCAAGGATTGCCTATCAGATTTCTTAGAAGCAGCAATGAAAGTACCCAACATGGAAGCAGCCATAACATTTTCTTATAAGGCAGCCAACACTGGAGAACTGCCAATGGTTTAGGAGTATCCACCTCAAGCTACTCATATCTTCTCTGAATATCAGACACTTAAGAATCAAACTTAATGAATTTCATCATCCTAGCAATTGTGCCCCCAAACGACAATTCCTCAAAAGGAGACTCCAGGTTAAAAGACTCCTCTGAATCAGAACCATAAGCCAAAGACAAAAGCATCTGTGAAGACTATTACAAAGCCCCCTCAAGACATGGAATACTCATCCATATGGTTCCCTAAACCATTTAGTAGGGGTAGAGATCCAAGGAGGAGTGGGTACTGAAACCCCTTGAGAAGGCTTTACGGTCATTGAGAACAAGCCCCGAGTAAACTCCTGCCATTTCCTTTGAGGATTAAAAGGACAGGCTGAAACATGCTTCAGTTTTTGTCTTTTCTTAGAAGGGACATCAGCCCTAACAAATACTGGCGGTTCCGACCCTTGCCAAGATTCCCGGAACTTCCTCCCTGACCCAGTATCTGCAGAAACCCTCTACGACCCTCCAAGATTATTAACTGCAGCTCGTCCAGAGCAGACGCCTGTAAAGCCTCAGAGGATGTGCAAAAAGACAGAACCACGCCGGCAGGGTCATGGCAGAGGAAAGTACAGTTGTGTACACTTACCATTCTGGTCGGCCAGAATCCCAAAGTCTGGGTCCGGCGTCGGCTGTTCAGCCATGCTCCCTGACGTCAGAGCACCAGGAGTACAAAGCTGACAGCCGACGCCATGTTCTCCAGTTTTTCTTGCGCATTTTTGAGCATAGCGCAACAGCGGGCAGCGTCGCCTAATTGGGTTTAAACGATTCCTGGCTCCACAAAGTCTGCTCTTCACTTTTTCCCTTAGAACTGCTCTCTCTCTCAATTTACACACCATATTCTCATTCTAAAGCCCTTCACTGGTCCAAGTAATCCTACAAGTTAGCACTATTAAACCATAAGCACTACTTACTCTTATACTCTCTACGATTACCCTGTCCTCTATTGGTCCATCTTAAATTCAGTTTCCCTATATTACTCTAGCATGTCCAAAGGTCAGTCAATGGTTTCCTCTCCAGTCCAGCTGGTGAATCTGGGAATTTTGAGGCAATGTTACAACTGTCTCATGTACACGGATAACCCTCTCCTCCTCCAAACAGGTTCAAATATATGTGAGAGATGCAACTATTTAGCCAAACTGGAGGCTGAGCTCTCTCATCTCAAAACTGGTGTAACCAGTCAGGAGGAGAAAGTAACCTCACACAACACAATTCCAGTATCACATAGTCCCACCACATCAGCGAACCAAATACATAAATACACAAAAACATACTCGGAGGCTCTAAATAAAAATCTACCTAAGCAACAGAGACCTCGAAAGCAGACATCCAAGCAAACGCTACCTCAAAACAAAACACGTGCAACACATAGCTCACAAAGTCAGTGTGCCAAGCAGCCACAGCCCTCAAGGCTGAATAACACACCTGATACTCTTGTAATAGGTGACTATTGTCAGACGCACTGACGTCCCGCTCACCAGGCTGAATAAAGAGAAGGTCACGGTGAGCTGCCTGTCGGGTGCTAGGATCCGCCACATAACGCAAGCACTCAGGTCACTCCAAAGCAAATACAAATATGACTCAGTCATTGTACATGCTAGTGTGAATGACCCGAGACGTACCTCCCTGGACTACATGAAGAGAGACAGAGGAGCTCTCTGATAATGTAGCCCAGGCTGGTATGACCCTGACCTTGAGCAGCATCTTACCCTCACCTAGAATGATGCCACAGTACAAAGACAAAATGATCGATTTTAACAATTGGCTAAAATTTTGGTGTCATTCAAAGGGGATCCAGTGTCTGTCAGCCTGGGATGACATGCTTGACAAGCCATGTTGCTTCGCTAGGGACGGCTTGCACCTGTCACCACTGGGCTTTCGGATATTGGCAAAGGCTCTTGCCACCCCCATAGTGCCTTTTTTAGGCAAGGCTCAAAAGTCAAACCCACCCCCATAGACAGCACAAGGAACAAGAAACTAAGGGTAATGCTGCTAAATGCCAGAAGTCTTAACCTCAAGATGCACGCACTCGAAGCTCTCCCTCAGTATGGAGAACACTGATATCTGTGCAGTGACAGAAACCTGGTTCAAGGCTCCAGAGAGCACCCCACACTACCAGGCTATACCTCATATCATGCTTTTCGGCCCCAAAACCCGGACCGAACCACAAAAGGAGGGGGAGTTTCCATATTTAATCAAGGATATCCACACCTCCAGGTTAGTGGCATTGCACAAAGTATCGGAGACCATCCATGTGCAACTAACAGTGGGCAAGACTGCTTTTCAGTTTATAGCATCCTACAGACCACCCTCTCAAAGTCAGGAATCCCACTCTGCTTTCCTGAAAACATTGGAGAACATGAAGATCTCTCCGAACACCATTATATTGGGCGACTTCAACTACCCAAACATTGACTGGGAGCACTACTCAAGCCCCAGCACCTTAGCCCAACGGTTCCTGGAAATTATAAACTCAAATGCTATGGAACAACTAGTCACCACTCCCACAAGAGGGGACAACATACTAGACCTGATCATTACCAACATGGGGACTCAATGCTCCACACCAGAAATATATCCCTCATTGGTAAGATCAGACCATAAACTAATTTCACTGGATGTCCACATCCCGACCCCACCCCCAGCCCAGAAAACCACAGTGAAAAACTTCTCAAAAGCGAACTTCTCGCTTCTCAAAACCGAAGTGGAATCCTTCAAGGCCCCAGAGCCAGTGGAAACTACGGCCCAAACTGCAGAATCCTATATAAACGCATTCTACGGACATCTCCAGGAATGCATGGATCATGCTATCCCAAACAAAACCAAGACCCAATCATCCAAAGGCAGGCGTCCAGTCTGATGGACCCCTGCCATAAATAAACTGTACAACAGAAGGAGGAAGCTACTACATGATAGAGCAAAATCCCTAATAGGGAAGGCATCTCTGATCAGTACTAGCAAAAAATTACGATCCCTCATAAAATCCTCCAAGGCCAGCTTCGAGAGAAAAATTGCACAGGACACCAAAGACAATCATAAGGCTTTTTCAGTTATGTTAGAAACCTGGGATGCAACTCCCAGACTTGTTCTGAGTTGATTCTAAACGACAAAAATACACTGAACCCACAGACATCGCCAATATCCTGGCAGACAGGTTCAGTGCAAACTTCTCCACCCCCCAAAAGAGCAAGTATCTATCCCGGCAGAGGGCTGCCTCCCAAACATCTCTGATGCTCAGGTGAAGGCTGCCCTCTCCAAAGCAAAAAACACTGCTTCCATGGGACCAGATGGCGACCCAGGTTGCATCCTACATGAACTCCAAGAGGACCTAATCCCTCAAATAAAACAGCTATACAATCTCAGCCTCACTACAGGATATGTGCCCACAGAATGGCATACAGCAACAGTGGTCCCACTCCACAAAGGTGGAGCCTCTACGGACCCTGGAAACTATCGCCGCATAAGCCTGACTAGCTTAGTCTGCAAGGCTATGGAGAGGATCATCATGGAGCTCATAAACAAAGACATTGGGGACCTACAGACACTAGATCCTACCCAGTTCGGCTTTGTCAAGGGCAGATCCTGCCTTTTGAACCTGGTTGACTTCTTCGAAACAGTCACCAAAGCCATAGATGAAGGGAAAGTAGTCCACACAGCCTATCCGGACCTTGCAAAGGCATTTGACACAATACCCCACTCTGGCATCATAGATAAGCTATCCAGCTTAAATATAAACCCCTATGTCACAAGATGGGTCGCAAACTGGCTCAAAGACAGAACCCACAGAGTGAGAGTTGCTGGAGCCATGTCAGACTCGAAACCGGTCACAAGTGGCGTCCCACAGGGTTCTGTCCTGGGACCACTCTCGTTCGGTATATACTTTTCCGAGGTGCAGGCAAACGTGGGAGGACTATGGCTCACCAAGTTCGCAGACGACTGCAAACTGGGTGCCATAATCAACTCTCCAGCTGACACAAACATCCTTCAAAAAGGTCTCACAGAGACAGACAACTGGTGCCAGCGCCATGGTTTAAAGCTAAATGCCAAAAAATGTATAGTCATACCCTTTGGCAAAAACAATGTGCCCACAAATTACCACATAGGCGGAAACCCATTAACTACAGAGAAAGTTATTAGGGACCTGGGGACCCAAGTTGATAGCAATCTCTCCTTTGAAAACCACATTGCCAAAGTGGTTAGAAAGACCTTCTACATAGCCCACCTCATCACGAAGGGTTTCACATCTAGATCGAGAGGTAATCGTGCCCCTTTATTCATCCCTCATCAGGCCCATCATAGAATACAATGCCCCTTTTGGGATGTATCTTACCCGACACCTGCAGCAATTAGTAAGACCCCAAAAGTATCTCACCAAGAGGATCAAGGGTCTCAAACAGATGCCATATGCTGCTCGGTTAAAAAAACTCCAGCTCTACTCAGTTGCATACCGCCTACTTCGAGGCGATCTATGCCGGACATACAAAGCTATGTCAAATCCAGAATTAATGGACATGCTCCACCTCAGTAAATCTAAATCCCTTAGAGCCACACGCTCGAGGGACTTGAACCTCAGCACAGAAATAAATAGAACTTGCTGGAGGGACAGGTTCATAACCCAGAGGCTCCCTTCGCTCTGGAATAGAATTCCAGTTCATGTGAGGCAGGGCACCTCACTGAATTTCTTCAAGAAGAATCTCGATAGGTGGATGGAGGATCGTAGGTTTGTCCCAGGGATTACTCCCGTGTCACTATAAGACAGAGGCACAGTAAACTAAACCTTAAAAAGGGCACAGTATACTCAAATCAAGGGGTGGCGTAAGCCATACAGAATCGGGCTAGGCTTATAATTGCCCCAGGGAAGATAGCCTAGTATGAACCTATGAACCTATGTGTACATCCAAGGAATGCAAGATCCTTTCCCCCTTATTTTGAGGACTGGGGAAAAAAGTTGGCAAGTGAATAGTTTGATTTAAAGCCACTTTGGAAACCACCTTGGGCATGAAAGTAGGATTAGTCCTTAAAGACACCCTGTCTTGATGAAAAATAATATAAGGTTCCACAGCCATGAGAGCTTGCAACTCCGAAACTCTCCTGTCAGAGGTCAGAGCTAACAGAATGGCTGTCTTCCAAGATAAAAACTTGATGTCAGAAGTGGCAGCAGGCTCAAAAGGAGGCAAGGTGAGTTTTTCCAAAACATAGTTGAGATCCCAAGCAGGAATGGGAGGAGATCTAGGAGGCCTTATGTTTTTAGCTCCTCTGAGAAACTGTCTCATGAGCTGATGAGAAAAGATAGGAGGGTCTGTGTTATAATTAGCAGAAATAGCAGAAGCATGGATCTTTATGGAAGAGAAAGAGAGACCCTTATTGTAAGAGGTCTGCCAGGTAAAGCAAAATCAGAGGAATGTTAGGAATAAGAGGATCTGAATCCTGAGCCTGCATCCAGGAGCAAAATCTTTTCCATTTTCCTACATAAGATTTTCTAGTGCTAGGACGTCTGGCTTCTAAAATGACATCCATAACCTGCTTGGGTAGGAGAGAATGAATCAAAGACCCTGAATTAACCAGGCTGCCAGGCTGAGAGTTTTGACATGGGAGTGCAGAACCTGACCCTGGTGCTGGGGCAGAAGATTCTGAGTCTGTGGTAATACCCAAGGGGGCTCCAGACAAAGGTTTTTCAGAGTTGGATACCAAAATTGCCGAGGCCAATTTGGGGCCAGCAAAATCATCATCTTGGGCTTGTCCTGTTTGATCTTTAATAACACCCGTGGAAGAAGAGGTAGAGGCGGGAAGGCATACCCAGAGAGGTTTCTCCAACTGAATGATAGCGCATCCACTTTCCGAGCTAGCTCGTGGAAAGTCCTGGTGCAAAAAATCTGTAGCTGATGATAGAGGTGGGATGCAAAGAGGTCTATGTGAGGACATCCCCAGACTGCTGTAATCATCCTGAATATTTCGGTGTCCAGCTTCCATTCGTCTGGATCCGACAGGTTTCTGCTCAGACCGTCTGCCAGGAAGTTTTGCTTCCCTGGTAGAAACTGAGCTTGAAGGTCCAGTTTGTAAGCTAGAGCTGTGTTCCATAGATTCATGGCTAGTCTGCAAAGGGGGTAGGAATGAGATCCCCCTCGCTTGTTTATGTACCACATAACTGTGGTGTTGTCTGTCCGTATAAGTAGCTGTCCTGGTTGTAGAAGATTCCTGAAAGCCAATATAGAGCGTTCTGTACGGCTAACATTTCCTTTACATTGATATGCAGGAGCTTCTGATCCTTTGTCCAAAGGCCCTGCAGACACAGTTGCCCTGATAATGGGCTCCCCATGCATAATCTGAAGCGTCCGTGGTTAGTATCCGAGTGGCTGGAGGCAGACTGAAGGGTTTTCCGATGTTTACAGTACATGCCTTGGACCACCAAAGGAATTTCCTTTTGGAGACAAGGCAGGACGGTTATCTGTATGTCTAAACTGTGGCAATGCTGAGACCATACACTTTTTAGGTACCACTGGATTTTCCTCATATGTAGTCTTGCATGTGGTACGAGAAGGATGCAGGAGGCCATGTAACCCAAAGCCTGCAGGAATTTCCTTGCAGAAAGCAGAGTTAAAGTTGCCAAGGTTTTGAAAGTTGAAGCCAGCTGTAATTGTTTTTCGGATGTCAGAAATGCCATCTGGGTTGTGGTGTTTAGAAGAGCACCCAGAAAAGTTATCTGTTGAGAGGGTGTCAAATTTGACTTTATGTTTACAGAGAATCCCAGGAACTTGAGAAGGTTCTGAACAAAATTCTAGATGCTGTAGTAAGACATCCTTGCTGTCTGCCTGAATTAGACAATCGTCCAGATAAGGGTAAATTTGAATTCCCTTGAGTCTGCAATAAGCTACTACTGGAGCCAGGCATTTGGTGAAGACCCTGGGTGCAGTAGACAATCCAAAGGGCAGCGCAGAGAATTGATAGCGCCTCGATCCGGCCCTGAACCTGAGGTATTTCCTGCATTCCTGCCTGATGGGAATGTGTAAATATGCCTCCTTTAAATCCAAAGTTACCATCCATGCCTCTTTGGTCAGCATTGGAAGTAGCTGCTGTAGAGTAAGCATCTTGAATTTTGGTATCTCGAGAAAAGTGTTCAAGACTGACAGATCCAGAATGGTCTCCAAGAATTTTGCTTTCTGGGGACTAGAAAAAGCCTCGAGTAAAAACCTTGTCCCATCTCTGAAAGTGGAACCAGTTCTATGGCTTTCATAGCCAAGAGAGCCTCCACCTGGTTTAAGGCCTCTAACCATTGATGTTTTGGAAGATCCGGCCATCCGCTTGGTCTTGGTAGGTATGAAAATGGAATTTGTAACCTCTTGAAACCACATCCAGAACCCACTTGCCTTGGGTTATACGAGTCCAATTTAGGTGAAAAAAGGGAAAGTTTTCCTCCGAGTGGGGCTTCCAGGCAAGAAGTTCCTGCAGCCCAACAGAGGGAGTCATTGAGCTTGTTTTCTATGAACTTGCGACCTGCCCTCTCCTCCCCTAGGGGTGGAAGCAGTCCACTGTCTTGGTCTATAAAAGGCTTGCGTTTGAGGCCTTCCTCGGGAGCGTCTATCTACCCCTCGGAGGCCTGTCTGAATTGGGAAAGGACCAATTTTTTGTAGGCCAATTCCTACTAAATCTGGGTGGCTGTACTTGTAAGAAATCTTTAACCGTTTGCATGGATTTTGCCTTGTCCTCCATCTTCTTTATCACCTCTTCAGCCTTAGGTCCAAACAAAACATTATGTTCAACAGGAGCATCCAATAACTTAGCTTTTACTTGATCAGGCAAGTTTTGTTCCTTTAACCAAGCATGCCTTCTAATGACTGTACCAGAGGCAGCAGCCCTACAAGAAGCCTCCAAGGCATCAAATCCACAGTGTAAACCATGCTTCCCAACTTGTTCAGTGGCATGCATTAAGTCATGTAATTCCTTATCTGCACAGGCAGAAATGGAAGTTAGCTTTTGTTTCAAAACAGACCGAAGAAATTGCTGGTATTTCAGCATATGAAATTGGCAGTTTAAAGCCCTAATAGATAAAGTAGCAGAAGTGTACACTTTTTTTGCCCCATCTTTCTAAAGATCTGGAATCCTTCTCAGTGGGAATGGGGTTTTTAGCAGTAGCGGCCTTAACCCCCTTAGGACCTTGAGAAATGGTTTCAGGATCAGCAGTAGGATTCTTGTATAAAAAATTGGTGTGAATCAGGAACCCTATAATATCTGTCTGGCTTAACAGGAGCTGGAGGAAGAGTCCGGAGTTAAGTTAGCCTCCGAAAAAGCATCATCCACAATATCCAGAATAGGAGGAATAGCCAGGGGTCTATGTTGGGGAAGAAGAAGAAAATCCCCAAGTCTTTTCTTAGATTCCGAGTACTCCTGTCCTTCCCAGTGAAAATGTTCCATTTCATGTAAAGTTTCCCCAAAAGAGAAATCCTCAGGGGGAGAAGCTGAAGGAATTGATTCCTCAGCATCAGAGTCCTCATAAGGAGGGAAAGAATAATCCTGGTCAGAAGAAGAAACTGAAGAAACAGAAGCCTGATTAGAGGAGTCATAATACACTTCCTGCCTTGGCCTTTTATCTGGAGGGGGATGTGAACCCCTAATCATAGTAAGCAAGTCCTCCGCCATCTTAAGTAACTGTTTCTGAGACTTGGGTGCCGGATCAGAAGAGGCCTGAGCTGTAGTCTTTGCTTTGGAAGGAGTCTTTGCCTTTGTCTTTGGCTTTGCCTTTATTAGAAGCAGAGTAGGCCTGAAAACCCCTTCGGAAGCCGGTACCTGCACAGCGGCTCCAGACCCATCCGAAGGAGCATTGTCTGAAGGTCCTGCAACAGAAATATTCAAAGGCCTAGTTGGCTCCTCGTGGGAGTCCGTTTCGGCCATCAGTTCCGAAATGGCAGACGACAGGGGCTGCAAAAGCACCTCACTGACGACGGCCGAATCTTAAGATGGCTCTGCTTGAACAATATCATCCGATTTGGACCTCGGAGGCCTGTCTTTATCCTTGCGTCGTTTGTGAACTCCGGTAGCCGGAACCGAATCCGATGACATTTTGTAATTAAAAGCGCCTACCGAAGTAATGAAATGCAAAATCGTACGTTGATTGAATCTAGCACAAAACCGACAACTAGCTACGTCGTGGTCAGGGCCTAAGCAAGGAATACAGTAAGAATGAAAATCCTTATGAGGTATTTGCTTCCCACAAGAAATACAATTATTAACTTTTTCTGACATCGGACTGGAGCAAGAAAAAAGCTTCCCCAACGGGGTACTTAGCTTTGAGTAGGAGAAGAAAGTCTTCAGACTGAAGTACAATTAGCAAAAATTGTCAGGAGTCAGCCGACCGGCAAATGCGAACTGCTATCACCGCACGGCAAGAAAGACTGGAGAACATGGCGTCGGCTGTCAGCTTTGTACTCCTGGCGCTCTGACGTCAGGGAGCATGGCTGAACAGCCGATGCCAGACCCAGACTTTGGGATTCTGGCCGACCAAAGACTGCCTGCCGGCAGGGGAGAACCCTACAGTCATGACTGCAACAGTGAAACACGAACATCAGCTTACAGAGCTAGTACCCGCTGCTAGAAAGACATCTGGTGGAGACTAGACAGCTAAAAAATATGGCTGGATTTTCTTGGCTGCCTTCTTACCTAGCGGGAGTATCTTGGGGTTAAAGGATTCTGCCACGGTACCCTGGACTAACTTTGTAAGCTGTTGGCTTCTGAACGTCTTAGGCAGAAATGCCTTACAGATACTACAAGAGGTATGGCTGTGAGAAGCGCCCCAAAAAAAAAAAAAAAAAAAAAAAAAAAAAGACCCTGTTTGTGACGATCCTTATGGGAAATCTGCCTCCCACACTAGCATTTTCCCCTCTTGGCTGACATGAACTCTAGGTAGTGATACAAAAATGCAAGACCAAGAAAGCAAAATTTAAAAATGAAAACAAACAGACAAAAAAATTAACCCCAACGGGGCACTTATCTGGTGTTGCTAAATATTCCGTACAGTAACAAAATGTTCAAACCAACTAGCAACAATGGCGTTCAAACCGGCAGCAAAAGAAGTTCTGGGTAGTTGCGCCCATACGTCCATTTTATGCTTTACATTCTGTGCGGAGTGCATAAACATGATGCAAACAAGATTTTTTTTTAAGCTCATCTATGCTGGCCGAGTGATGGGCTGCCAAGAGAGGGCCATCCCTTCTTTAAAGAATACTGAAACAGTGATACAGGAGGACATCAAAATGAGACAACAGAGCACAGAAAACAGAACCAATCGGGAAAATCCTGCACAACAGCAAAACCAAGTGTGTGCCCCAGCTAAACCTAATAATCCTATCTTCACTATGTAAGGCCTACATACAAGACCACTCTACATTTCTTAGATTTATCAGGCAACCAGCTTCCAGCACCACAGACAACAGCAAGATGACTGTGTGGGACAACAAGGTTACTTTAACTACCTAGAAAGATTAGGGAATTCTTGCAACATTTACAAATGTTGCAAGTATATGAGAAACAATGGGAAAAAGGCAAAACAAACAAATAAAACTGAAGCAAACAGAAGCAGATAAGACAACCCAAACAGCAAAAGTCTCCACAAGTGTCAGAAAAATAAATAGTTGAGGAGGAGAGGTTTATCAGTGAAAGAGCAACAAACTTAAATTATAGTAGACAGGATTAAGAGTGGGTGTGTAGATGGCTGCAAGAAAGTCTGGCAAAACTATTGAGGTGTAAAGCTATGGGCTGGTAAACCAGCTTTATCCTGCAGTCCATGGTAAGACTTTCAACTTTCATTTGCTGTCAGACCCTGTGCACATCTTTTAACCAGCCAGTGCTCTTGGATTGCCTCTGAAAAATGAAAACTTGTGTCCTGTGAGCATATGCAGTTTTAAAAAAGTATAAAAAGTTAGCCAACCTTAATATGGCGGACTAGGCCACACCCAAAACTTCACTGGAATTCTACCAATGTAGACAGAAGGCCCTCCCCAATCCCCCCCAGCTCCCAGCTGTGGTGACCCTGGCATCAACTATACCTGGATATGGCCTTCAAAACACCACCTTGCACTGCTGATGTTGTGAACCAAGTTTTCAAATGGCATTTTCTTTCAGAAGCCACATTCAAATTAAGTAGAGTTCATTTAACTCAAAAAACTCACCCAAATGCCCATATTGTATAGATCAAACGGCTGACCTTTTACACATGTTCTGGAGTTGTAAATGTATTTTTAAACTCTGGAATTCTTTGAAATTCCAACTACAAAAAATGGGATATCAGTCTACACTTTCTTGGGAGTTTATGATTCTGCATATTCCACCAACTAATTTGGATAGATCCCAAAGGATCATACTCGTAAATATCTTTTTGTTAATGAAGCTATATATAGCTACAAATTGGCTGAACCCATCCCAGACTTCATGGGAAAATTTCAAGAGTGTAGCGATAAAACATATCTTAGCACATAATTATTAATTAGTGATCATAAGAAAAGTGTAAATAATACAAAAATATGGGAGCAAATCTTTAACATCGTCTTAGCTTAAGGTTCCATTCCACTTTTCTCCGGGAAGTACAGACTAACTATGGAGTTGTCTATAGATAAGTCTTATACTGATACTAGATTTTTTTTTTTTTTTTATTCTCTCTGTAATATCTATTTAGAAGTGTATAGTTATGTATAATAACTATGTAACTGTTGGAAGCATTCATGTATATATTGTAAATAGGTTGTAGTATTGTATTAACATTTAGAAAAAAAAAGAAAAATAAAGAATTATTATTGAAAAAAAAAAGTAGAGTTCAACAATGACAACAGATCACTACTGAAACTAAATCAGCAAAAATTGGTGATTGGTGATATCAATCCTTTCAAAGATCAGAGTTTTAAACTGAATTAACATGAAAAGTTGACAAGGTACTGGGATCTGAAAAATTCAGTCCCACAATTCTAGATAACCAAAGGAATAACCTTTACAACTCAACATTTTCCAAGAAAGCCGCCCCCAAACTACTGCTTTTGCCATTTTTCATAATGACAAAATGGTAACATTTTTCTGAAAATGGAAAAATACTGAACAATTATCTACAAAAGTCTTCAGATTGTGTGCCAAGCTCCAAAGACAAAGGAGCAGCTGTATATTTAATGTTAAAATGCTGTCGCCCGTTTATACAGAAAAAGACAGTCTTACCTTTTAAGCATGCACAAGATATAGTAACAAATCACAATTTGGATTTACCTATCTTGCGATTTCCCTTGATTTTGTTTTCCAAAGCTCTTTTTTTCCTGCAAAGGCTGACACTACTGTCCTGACTGCAACTGTAGGGGAGTAAAAACTCCCATACAAATTTAGGATTGGCAAGCTCTCCTCTCAGCTATGTGTCATGCAAGGGAACCAAGTTAATGGTTAAAAGTCCAGTGTTCAGACAAATACAATAAGCAACATTTAAAAAATGCTACCACTGTAATGACTATCCTATAAATATTATCTAGAATTAGGAAGGGAGGAAAGAAAACTTCACTGCTACAGTAACCATTCATCAAAGATCTGTTATGTTCCAGTACTTTCTACAACTGCAAACATTTTTGGAGAAATGGTCACTTGAGCAGAATTCCAAGAAGTACTTTACTACTCCTGCACGTAGACAATTACAGCATCCTCCTGTATTCACAACCATGTCAAGACTTGCCTTGCCATTAGCATGGGCTTCTCACCTGTAAAAAGGCAGAGGACGTTTCACAACCATGTCAAGACTTGCCTTGCCATTAGCATGGGCTTCTCACCTGTAAAAAGGCAGAGGACGTTTCTTTGACCCTCGCACTAAGATATGTTGGGCAGGGCCAGAATTAGGAGAAATTGTGCCCTAGGTGAAAATGGGCTTGATGGTGCCCCCCTCCCCTCACCGTCATGGCCTCCTCACCTTATTCAGGTTACTTTTTTTCTACAGTATTGTATATTTCATCTTACTTTTCAGATTTTTCCTTTCATCTCTTCCACATACCCTAACTGGCAAAGATACTACTTTAATAACTGAAGGAAAACAACTAAATTAAGCCTTGGGGATTCTAGATGCTCTGAGGTATATTATATAGAGTTTTTCATCACCAATCATTCAGATCCAGTGATGGCATGAACAAACAGAATGACTGAGGAAAGAAATTCAGTCTTACTCTTGAACTTGCATTTTTTTTTTTCGCCTGTACACCTTCAACAACAAACCTAACCGGCTAAAAAATGCACTGTAACAAACTGGTGAATAAATAATTTAAGCCTGGGATCTGGGGGCCACCCATGGGTTTACAGATGCTGTGAGGTACATTTTTGAGCTTTTAAAACATTTATTCTAGATGGTCTTAGGTGCACTCATTTTAGAGCATTCTTTTAGCTGTTTTTGAACCAATTATTTGTCTGAACAAGAATCACAAGTAAGGGAATAAATTTACTCTTTCATTCATCCTTTCAACAAACCCTAACTGGCCAAGACTGTAAACATCTGAATTAAGGCAGTGGAAACCACAGGGTTATGGATGCTTCGAGATGCATTCTAGAGCAGTTTTCTAGCCTTTTTATCTAATGATTTGATTGAACAAAAAATTATGAATACAGAAAGAAATTCATTTTTTTTTTTCAAGGAACAAATAGTGTCCAAGGCTTACAAAATAAGATAAATGTTTTCAAGGATACATAAAAATCATATCTGCCATGCTTCCTCACCCCACACCCAAAAAGACAGCCACCTTCTGTGTACCCCTCTGAGGTTAGGCAGAGACAAAACTGAAATATTAAACAAAACACATTATACGACTGGCCATTAATATTCAAAACAAGCACACTGATTAGCCAGCCCAATCAGCGTGCAGTTTGTAAATCCAAGAATATACCAACAGGAAAAGGTCCGGTCAACTGAACTTTTTCCCATTAGTATATCTCGTAATTTGTTTTTACTTTTTTTTTTTTTTTTTTTTTTAATATACCAAAAAAGAAAATGGAAGACCTGAAACGAACGAGGGAAATAGCACAGACAAAAATAAGAAGATAATTAGGTACGTTCTGCAAAACTAATAAACTTACCGGATTATCGTTTTATTTTGTCTGTCCCGGCTCTCCTAGATGTAAAGTCTCCCAGTTTTTTTCTTTTTCTTCTCAATAAATTAAAAAGCAACAGAGATCTTCCTTTCTCTGTTGCTACCTTTGCACAGCACAGACGTGTTCCCACGCTTACGCAGTACACGTCCCACACGCATGCGCAGTACATAAAAAGCCCCAGGATACCTGAAAAAAAACACAGAAGGGCAGCACGGAGGCATTATACAAATATATTATTTAAGAAAATTAAGGGTTTTTTTTCTTAAATAATGTCATTGTATAATAGCAATAACCCACGTCTGGGTGTGGGCAATGCTGGATTTACACACAGTTGGCTTTGTTTGGTCACTTGGGCTTTGCCTTCATGACCAAACCATACCAACCATGGGTAAATCCAGCATTACCCACACCCAGCAGTGGGTTATTGTTTTAAGTAACATATGGCAAGCTGTTGTCATCAGACTTTATACAAAACAATGCGTTGTCTTATCCCTACCCCCAAAACACAGTCATCTGTACACGAGTCTGAGGTTTGTTAGGAAACCCAAAAAAATAATGACGTCACTTTCCCCAGTGCCCTCACAAGGTATAAAAACCTTCTGTGTACAACTCCAAGGTTTGATTGCGAAGAAAATTTAAGAAAAAAAGTCACACTGTCGATACCCACAAACACACTACAATAACCTACTGTGCACACTACCAAGCAGGGCTAGGGCACTGGCCACTTCAATGCCTTGGTCAAAATCCACTTATTACAATGTGGGGGCCACCAGGCCCATAGAAGAAGAAAGGTTCAGATGCTAATACAATGTGTAGTTATTTGAAAGATGACAGCTGGTTTAAAAAAAAAAAAAATGCTGCCCAGAGAGTATTTATGTACCTGGGAATAATCAGTGTCCACAGATAAAAATTAGTGATATTTTTCACAAGCACAATGACAAATTCTCTATCACCAACCTTGATGATCCAGGTCTTTACACACATGCAAAAAAAACAAAAAACAAAACAAAACAAAATGCACACATACTGCCACTTCCCTTGACAATTTTATTTATCATTTATGGACCAGGTTAGTACTACTAGGGCTAGCAGTCTCATTTCAAAAGAAAAAAGTAAATATACACACATGTAAAACTTGTAATCCAAAAACCGACCAGCACCACGAGTGTAGAGACGCTTTATTGAACCAAGCACATGTACAAATAAAAACACTTGACGCTTTCACCCATTAACACTGTTGGGCAGAAGAGTGCAAGTTGATTAAAATTCCCTCCATTTATATTTCCTGAAACCACACCCCCTTAATCAAGTAAATCAATCACAATAAATATTTAATTAATTATATAAAAATACTTAGTAATTATACCCAAGTGGTAAAATGGTGTATATAAGTTCATTATAACAAGAAATGTTTTATAAAATTGTGTTAATGTGCCAAATGTATATATGTGTAAATATAAATGTAAATAATGCATTAGGAAATATATAAAATATAATGTATAAAATATATTGTATAAAGTGTATATACATTCCTATATAGTTGGAAATTCATATAAAATGTGATTTGTATTTTAAAATACTGGAAATGGAAATGTATTCATTTATACCAGGTGGCTTTGATGCATCCAATCTAAGTTGCCACATGCATTCTTTTATTTCCAATAAGGTCTTGTCATCACCTCCCTTCTCACTGTGTGGGACACTATCAATAATAAAAAATAAAAACTTTTTAAAGTCTCTACATTTCAGACTGTGTGAATATCAAGTGCATTTATTTTTTTTATTTTTTTATTATTTCTTATGTCCCTAACATGTTCAAGTATCCCAGACCTTAACTTCCTAATAGTTTTACCAACATAGAATGTCGAGCAACTTAGACAGATAGCAATGTATATGACCATTTTAGTGTTACAGTTACAATAACCTGGACATCCAATAGTTCTTCCATAGTTTTGCACTGCAACATAAGGTCCATTGTTGATGTATTTGCATATGCTACACAAGCCACATTTACTCATCCTAGATCGCTTGTATGTGGTCAAATCTATATCCATTTCCAGTAGTTCTTTCAAGTTCTTACCCCTGCTATGTATAAAGTCAGGTTCATTACCTATAATGTCTAAGTTCAGTAGTAAAAATACTCAGCCATGTCTCTTTTAATAAGCCTAACTTTACCAGCCACATCATTGTAGGGGAGTATCATGGCCCTTGCTTTAATCTGTTTTAATAACGTTGGTGCCATTCTTACTATCCCACAGGGAGACCTCCCTTTAAAATGGGCTTAAATATAGTATTTCTTTTCTCCTCGACTTCCTTGCTTATTTTTAGTAAAATGTCTCGAGGATATCCTCTTTCAATGAACATATCAATTTTGTGATTTCCAAGTTATAAATTTGGTCTTCACTAACCAAGCTCGAAAGCCTTACCATCCGCCCTTTCATAATATTTTTCTTTTGAAAATATGGAGGACAACTATTGAAATGTAAAAAAGAATCGGAAAAAGTAATTTTTCTGTGAATATTGGACTGCAAGGTACCATTTTCCTTGTATAATAAAATGTCCAAATATTCACATTTTTCTGTATGAATTTTGCTCGTAAACTTCAGGAACAAGGTTGTTGATTCAATATAAAATCAACAAAATCCTTGACCTCATCCACTGACCCTTTCCAAAAAATAAAATGTCATCCAAAAAACGCAAATATAGGGCAGTGTTGGACTTGCACTGGGAATTGAATACTGTCTGTGTTTCCCATTCAGCCAACACTAAGTTGGCATAAATGGGAGAACATCTAGCTCCCATAGCCACTCCAGTACTCTGTTTAAAAAAACTCCCCTTCAAACATAAAAAAATTGCTTAGTAAAATCATTAATTCCACCATCAGTTTATGTCTGACTGTATGCATCTTACCATATTTCACGAGACAATTGTCGAACATGATCAAACATTCCTGATGTGGAATAATAGAAAATAAATTGATGACATCTCTAGTTACCATTAAATATTGCTCACCTACCAAAGTTTCTTTAATAACATCTAGACAGTGCCAGGAGTCCCTTAAAACATGGGGTAGTTGTTTTCAAAAGAAATCTAACATGGCGTTTACACTAACAGAGAAATTTGGCCAGGGTACTGGTGAAATTCCCATACTATTTTCAGTAAGTGGCATGGAATAACATCCACTTGCGTTACCAGCGGCTGTGGCAGATGGGATCGCGATTTAAGGTTAGGTTCATAGGACGATACAAGGCTATTAGCCTGGAGGCCCTTATAAGCCTAGCCAAGAATTTTGCCCAGGTTCCCACAAAGTCAGCACCAGTTTTCCCTGTCCAGCAAGGACACAGGTGGGATCCCAGGGGTGTATTTTCTGTTTCCCTTCCAGGCGTCCAGGTTCCTCTTAAAGAGGGCTAGTGAGGTACAGGTCCATAGGACAGCACATTTTATTGGAGTACAGCACCCACCTCCCATGCTGCACAACAGTGCCAGTGATAGAAAAAAGAATACAGTCACCTCTAGTGGGAATAGAACCCACAGCACCCTGATCTTACAGCACCAAAAAAGTAAGTATGCTAACTGCTGAGCCACTGACAGTGACAAATAAGGTCGTAGGCTGCTGATTTCCTATGACTCAAATCAAGTATGGTTACTCCATACATATCCATCCAAATCACTCTTCAGATAAAACTCCATCTACTCAAACATGTTCCCAAATGCTGGAATTCAGCAAAAGTAATCCTATTACAGAAGACTGGTCCTTCAGCTTCATTCAATAATTATCGGCTTGCAGCCCTTCCTTGTCCTCTTTCTAAAACATTAGGAGAAAGAAATATACAGTTTATTACTAAACTCTCAACATGGATTTCATTCGAGCCACTGAAATCTTACAGTACTCCTTGATATGAAAGGATACAAATGTGCTAAACTTAACTAAAAATATCAAGATATTTAACTCCTGGACTCCTCAAAGACAGCCGGACACCAACAACCACCCAACTCCTCCCAATAGAGGACTCCCCAAAGGTAGGTCTCACCCAATTACTCCTGAGATACGACGACAAAGCTCAGGCAGTTATGTTTGGATACAATACCACTTCACCCCTGCTATTCCCTTTAAGTGTTGAACAGTATTGCGTGTTTTGCCCAGTTCAGTTTTTAATTTTTGTGAATGACTTGAGGAAAATAATTCAACAGTTGTGTCCTGCAATTGTCAAATGCATTCAGTGCCTCAGAATAACACAAGACTCTTCAAGCTTGACATGTGGACTGACTACAGATCAGCGTTTATTCCACATGCTCCAGACTTGCTAATTAACGTTGTTGAGCACTCAAATCCAAGCTGTGAAATCTGCAAAACATCTGAGGTGGTCTTCCTGGAGAAGAAACCTAAGTTTCATTTTCATATCGCACCTGTCATTATAAACTACCACTAAAAAGCCTACAGTCCTACACAGGGCTAATTATTTTGACAGACTTTACCAAAACAAGTACAGCCCATGCTTTTTTGTAGGTTAACCTTCTCTGTTTCCCACGAAGTAACTAAGCTAACCACCACCGCAAACTTGAGCTACATGGCAACATGGTTGGATGCAAGCTCTGCTACCAGTGCAGCTGCACAGTTGAACAAGCAGCAGCCTTAAGAAAGCATGCCTGATTAGAATTACCTTGTATAAGCTTATATAAAGCTATCAATGTAACAAATGCTCTTGATTATCGAACATACTGACCCTGGTATACCCCCCTTCCTCCCCAACACACCCACTTCACATGCAACCTCTTAATACAAGTCAAACTACCAAGGAAGGCAAGCAAAGGAAAGGGAAACCAGCTTATGGTGTCTAAATAACAAGTCTCCACAAAATGTCCCTCTCCTTATAAGTAGCCGGTAAATGGTACTGTTAACTGTGATTACTTGACCTAGCCAACTATAGGCCTATTCCTCAAGCATTACTGGTCTTTACATCTGCTTCCACTCTTTACGTGCATAACCCTTCCCACTCCCCTCTCACCTTTTAATTTCCAGCTCTGACCCCTCGTGTGTGTTCACCTTCTACCTGCTCGATATCAGCAATCTTTACTTGCTCATTATTGCGGTACACGCAATTCTAAGTTTTTACCCTCACCCTCATCCTCCCCTTATACTTCCATCACAGCTTCAAGGACTTCTCGTGCTCAAACATGAGCTAGCCTACAAAGAACTGCACGCACTTCCACCAGTGCATCATCCTACTATTAGCACTATAGAGCTTTAACCCTCTCATACTTGGTTCTTTTCCCTGCCTGTAGCTCAGTAGCCCAAGTTTTTTCTGCCATGTTTCTGCAGATAAAATTTCTGTCAGTTAATATACTTAAAATTGCTATCCAGTAGTCTGTATAAATTCTGCACCATGTCCCACTATCCCGGTGTACAGTGCATATATAGCATTCTGCCTGTATTTGCCAACAGAACGCAATGTTGACACATTTGCTATCATCTTTATATACCAATATTAACAACTTCTACCTATAGTTAACACGTAATATACTGCTTTTGTTTTTACCTACATCATACTTCACTTAGGAGGTATCAAAGACCAAACTAAGATTAATCTACAAATACTGTATGCAAAACTTCTACAACTCCTGATCACTTACTGCCAACACATAAAGCAATCTTTTTGTCACAATGCTGTCTATATATTGCTATGTATATTTTCATTTCTGTATAGAACATACATGGATGGACTGAATGATAACTCCTGCTATTTCTCAAGATTTCTCCCCAGACCTAAACTTAAACAGGTTCTGCCCAGCTGGACTTTCTCAAACAAAATCAGAAACTTACAATGAAGAAGCATGGGTCTTGCTAGCCAATACTCACTCAGTGCCTGGCTATGACTAGTGATTTCACCCCCCACCATTACCTGGAGACAGCAAGCCCTCCTTTCCCATCTGAGTGGCAATGGAAAAAATTTGTGTAGGAAGCGACCAAAACATGTAGTGAAATGACGATGTAGAGAGCACAGCTCACAGCTTACTTGCTCAACAAACAGGGAGACATTGGAATTGAACTAGAGTTGGGAGATGAAGATGAACACAAAGACCACCAGCAACAAGGAAATTAATGATTAAATGTGAAATTACAAAGCATAGATTGCATTTGTGAAATACGGCTGTAGAAGAAAATGTGGAAAGAATGGACGTTTGATGGCTTTACACTGTGGGGAGCTAAATGGGATTTGACTCGCTTCATGTTATTAAATGTTGGGAAGGACACAGGGAGTCGAAGAGGAGGGATAAGGTAACCAAGTAAAACAATGTTAACAGTATTTTGATAAAACATTTCACGATACAAAATTGCCTGCTAGATACTAAAGCATTTTTACGTATTGCTGTTAAGTGATAAAAGATGTTAAAGTAAACCGATGCCTTCTTTTTAGTATAAAATGTAGGCATCACAGTGCAAAAAAAAAAAAAAAGGCTACACAACAGCATGTTTAAGTTAATAGGCTGTAATCTTGGATTGCTGAGATGGGGGACGGGGTGTAAAAGTACATAGATCATAACATATGTAGAGCAAATATGTTTTCTCTTATGTAAATGTCTGAATTAAGATCCTTGTCTATTAACAAGTAAATAAGAGAACACTGAATGTAAAGTTTTCCTTTGGCAATAAATGTTTCACCATGTCATTAAAGCCTGCAGCTGATGGCTACATTTTCTTTGTTTCCATGGAAACGAGATGATTATAGGGCAATAAAAAGCCAAAGCACTGCTTTTTTCACAGCTAAAAGTTAATGCTTTCAGAAAGCATGCAAGTTGTTTTTCACATCTGGGAGGGGGATAAAGAGAAAACAACAAGCAGGAGCACAAGCAGTAATGTATTTTACAATGGATAACCTAAACTTTAGGTTAGATAAGGTCTGTTACTTGCAGCTGTGTGTTCGAGACAAGTGTTCTTATTAGGAGGATTAAATTTCATTATTTGAAGATATACACAACTTTCTGTACTTGAATTAAAGTTAACTGGTTATAGGGGTGTAGGAACCACAGATAAGATAAACAGGATTCCACTAAACACTTTTACAGACTCTTAAAAAAGCGGTCATATATACAACAGGTGGGCATAATGCATCATCATAATGGTGACACTTTCAATGTGAATGATCTCAGATACAGAATAAAATGAAATATTTAATTACAATAATAAATGCATAATACAAATAGCAATGCTAAAGGAGATGCATTTGGAAAGAAATGAGCATGCAAATTTGGTAAAGAAATGATTTCAGGATGGATATGCAGCAGAATATCACAGACAAAGGAAAAGAGAAGTACTTATATTAATTGCTAGAGTGGCTCCAACAGTGATAAAAAAAAAAAAAATGAAAAAAAAAAAAACAATCGTAGATTTCTAGTTGTAAGGGGCTACTGGCAAGTATTTATATTCCACGTAAAATTGCTATTAGGGAGCTTAAGAAAGTTTGGGGGAAACAATCAGCTTACCTCAGGGAATATTATGAAATCCCAGTCCTCACCTACAAGGCTGTATCTGGCGTGCCTAGAAGGTAACTATAACAAAACAGGGTAAATCTCTGAAGAAATTTATGAAAATATTTGGTATGGAAGATGTGAATTCGGTAGCAAGAACTCGAGTATTTACATATCCTCGAGAGGTGCAATAACTGGTCTAGACTAGACAAATTAAAATTCACGGGAACGTGTGCATTTGAGAAGTATGATACATCCAATAACTACCAGATCATGCACCAATAACAACCACAATAAAATACAGGGTAATGAAGTAAAAATGAGACCATTATGCTTCCCCCACCTACCTGTTAAATAGTGAGGAATTTATGGAATGGGAAGTGAAAAATATTTGGGAGTCATTGGGGAAAAATAGAAAATACTCCAGAAGTTATAGCTAGTAAGTGGGATAAAATAAAAGGAGAGTTTAAACATAGGGTGGAAATAAATAAAAAAAAAAAAAAGATATGGTTAAGAAGTAAACTATTTAGAGGGGCTGACAAAGTTTAAAGTATTGCGGAGTAAGTGGAATATCTCAGAATAAAAAGAGGTGCAATTGCACAGTGCTAAAGAAAATTAGGGGGTGCCTGGACACTATGCAAGAGTTTACAAAGACTGCTATTAAGCAACTGTTTTTTGATAAGTCCATAGCACAAAAACTTTTAGCACAATGACTTTGGCAACTAAAAGTAGAAATTACTGTTGCTAAACTAAGATAGCCTACAAGGGAATTAAACAGAGATCCTCTAGAGGTATTAAAGCCATTTCAAACATTTTATGAAAATTTCTATACAGCAGTGAAATGAGGAAATCAAGAAAAAAGCACAAAAGGAAAGATTTATGGAAGACTTAAATATGCCAAGGTTAGAGGTACAGGATTCTCAACAATTAAAAGTTGATAGGAGGAGAGGAGATAAAAAATGGTGAAGTATAGACAATCTGCAGAAAATGGTATTCCGGTGGAAGTTTGGAAGCTAGGAGAGAAGAAAGCGATAAAGATCTGGAAGGTTTTGTTTAACAGTATTTTAAAAGGAGAACCACTAACATCCTATTAAAAAAGCCGTGGTGGCTGTAATACAGAAAGACGGTAAAGACTCATCAGATCCAGCTTCATACAGGCCTATTTCAATTTTAAAACATAATTATAAAGTGTTTATGTTTATAATGGTTAAAAGAATGGCAAAGGTGTTGCCAAAATTGATAGATACGGATCAATGTGGTTTTGTGGAGGGGAGACAAACATGACAATGATTCAGAGGGAAACAGAATGTAAGAAAATACAGCTGCTGTTGATGGGTCTTGATGCACAGAAAGCATTTTATATGAATGGGAATATAAGAGTACTGCAATGGAAGCATTTGCATTCTGGATACAAAAATATTAATTAGGAGGATATATAAGGGATTGGAGACAGAAATCAAAGTGGGAGGCGATAAGTGGTGTTGGAACAGAGGAAACTGGTACAGATGCCCCCCCCCCTTTTATTTACATTACATTTAGTACCATTGGCAAAGAAAATACGAGACCCAGAAATTCAAAGATATAAATGGTAAGGTAATAAAAAAAAATTGGCTTTATTTGCATACAATAAAGTACATCTCAGTGTCATGGAACAGTGAGACATTTCCATGTTTTTTAGGATAGAAAATTAATGAAGACAAAACAAAGGCTATAGCTTTTAAACTATGTACTCGCTCATGAAATGCTTCAGCAATACCAGTACTTATGGGGACATGACAAAAACGAAGTATTTAGGAGAATGGGTTAAGAAGGGATTAGAAGGGATTAGAAGTCCAGCGGATTAGCAAGGAGGAAGTAAGGACAGCTATGAAGAGGATGAAGAATGGAAAGGCTGTTGGTCCAGATGGCATACCTGTGAAGCATGGAGGTGTTTAGGAGAGATGGCAGTGGAGTTTTTAACCAGACTGTTTAATGAAATCTTGCAAAGTGACAGGATGCCCGAGGAGTGCAGAAGTGTTTTGGTATCAATTTTTAAGAATAAGAATATGCATACCCTGGATTCTCCTAGTGAGGAACCTTTGAGGCTTTCTAACTGCTGCAAATGGGTCACTATACTCAATGATGGGTCTGATTACGGGCTGAATTAAGTGGTACTATAATTCTTTGGACATGGATGCCACAACCTTGCTTATGAGTTGGGGTAACATAGAATGATTTTCTTGCTATCTTGGCTATGTGTTGTTGAAAGGAGAGATTACTATCTACATATGTTCTCAGATCCTTAACTACTGGGTCAGCTCCACTGAGTGTTTCATCGACTGAGCAATTAGTTTGAGTGAAGCTATTCCAAAGCGCACTACAATGCATTTTTGTGTGTTGAGTTTTTATCCATGGCATGTGGGGATAAACTATGACAGCTGAAAGTTAAATTCAAGTCACGGAAACTTGCCTGACCCTTTGCATCACTACACAGGTCTTTAGGTGAACATTAGCCAAACTGCTTTAAAAGAACCACTTTGAGCCTAGCTAATAACCAAAGGAGACTCAAACCTTGTACCTTGTGTCTATGAGGTGAAGACCTTAACCATTATTCCAAAACTTTCACTTAATGATATTCTGGCTGATCACTGACTGTATGACAGAAATTTGAGTTTCAGACTTCATTATCCTTCAGAAAATGAATAATAATGAAAAAATGTTATTTTAGCAACTGAATACAGCAGCAATATTTAAAATTCGCCAGTCAATTTTTGCTTTGATCGTTAATTATTGCACAGACAGCTTTTCTGTCACAATTACATAAGATGCACTCAATTAGATAAGATGCACACACATCAAAGAGACTATAAATGCTGGGTGGGGGTGGTGGTTGTGTGTGAATGAAAGTAACTTGCCCTTGTGTCATTTGCTCACTTTAAACCATTTGGCTTTGCAGGAATAGCACATATTTGTAAGAAATAAGTTAAGTTGAATACTTGGGTTACTGTTTGTTCGAAAAACTCAAAATACATTAATTTAGTTTTACCAAAAATCAGACAATATCCAAGATATATACAGTCAACAATGGGGCTACAGCTGATGACTAACCCTGCTGTCATGATCAAGTTAAACGGTCATTAGTCTGGCTTTGCAGAAATAGTGTACATTTATGTAAAGCAACCTGGAATACGTTGCCATCTTTTTAAACATCACAAACCAGGCATCTGAAATGCACTCAAACAGCTGCAATTGATGGGCAAGAACACTGATGCATTTAAAATCATGAATCACATAAAATACCAGATTGCAATCATGAAGGTGAATAACAGCATATTTATTTGTATACCCCCCCCCCAAAAAAGGTGTTGGGGGTGTCAATTTTGAAAACTGCCCAGAAACCCAAGGTACATGTGATCCATCAATGTCCATGTGGCAGACTTTCCCACTATAATGGTTCATCGTAAATGCTAGTTTCAATATGAGAAATGTGGGTCCACTTCACGTGACAAACCAAAAATACTGAATTTCATTTGACTGAGACCACAGTATTTTGAAATTCAGGATTGTAATCTTTCATTATAATACTGCGCTGGTGGTGCTGCGGTAGCGCTGTTGCCTCACAGTAGGACGTTGTCCCGTTCGATTCTCAGCTAGAGCGTCTTCTGTCTGGAGACATGCGTGAATGGGCGTACCTTCGTTGAAGGTTGTGCGTCAGGGCTGGCAAATCGGCACGCAAAAATCTACTGCCAATCATTAGCGGACCGGAGTTCCACTGTGGCGACCCCTAACCGGGAAAAGCCGAAAGACACAACAACAACAAAATCTTTCATTATAATGAGATTCAGTCAAATGAGTTTTCAGTATTTTGACAATTAGGTATTGTGGTCTCAGTCAAATTAAATTCAGTATTTTGAGTGTGTCATGTGAAGTGGACCCGAGAAATGTACATGATCAAATGATCAATATATTCATGATGTTGAATGCAATAAGTAACTCAAATGTAAAGAAATGCACACCACTTTACTAGAAACCATTTTCATTTCACAGTTTTAGCAATTTACAGCCTTTGAATTTGAGACGTTTTGGAATGAAGTTTTACTACTAAATGCAGTGCGGGGGTAGGAGGAGCAACACTCCAGTAACAGATGAATAAATTCCTTTTTCAGCAAAAACAAAAAAAAAAAAAAAAAAAAGTACAGGTAATTAGATTTCCACTACAATCTGTTCAAGATGGACTCCCCAAATTAAATTCCCAGTATGTCTGCCCTACACCGCCTGCGATGTGTACAGCTAAAATGCAAAGGTCTGCACTACATTTCAGGAGAAATTCAGAATTAAAGTACCTACATATGACAACAAATCTGTCCAGTAACCTATGCATTGGGTACAACATAAAAAACTTTTAGTTATGTACTCACCATAACTTCAGATGTTTGGGATCCATCTCGCCTACATTCTGAATGATGGGTTCGGAGCCGATCCCTCGGCTCCGACTCGGCACGCTTATGCCAAAGAGCGAAGTCTCTTATTGGCTGAGCTTACTATATCCCAGGATGCACCACCATCAGTCCCCCAGATCTAGTTTGTCCGCATACATGCACACATGCATACCCTGCTTATATAACATCGTCAGATGAAACAAGATAAAAACAGTGGAGCTCAAAACCGTTCTATCTCTTCTGATCTGCAAGGCAGGGGAAGGAGGGTATGAAGTAGATGGATCCCAAACATCTGAAGTTATGGTGAGTACATAACTAAAAGATGTTATGTGATCCTATCTCGCCTACATTCTGAATGATGGGACAGCGTCCTAGCACCTGAATCCTGGGTGGCTCACTGGAAAACACTCCTGAGTACCGTGGAACCAAATGAAGCTCGTCCTTTAGATGCCACATCCAATTTGTAGTGGGAAATGAAAGTGTGCGGGTTGGACCAAGTAGCCGCAGCACAAATTTCCGAAATAGCGAGCTTGGAATGAAAAGCTATAGAAGTAGCCATAGCTCTGGTAGAATGAGCTTTGATAGATGATGCAAGTTGCTTATTCGAAGAAGAATAGGCCTGAATTATGCAATCTCTGATCCATTTTGAGATTGTAGCTTTTGTGATGGTTTGGCCCAATTTATAATCTGAGAAGGACACAAACAACTGGTCTGACTTACGGTTGCTGAGTCCTGTCTAAATAGAAGCGTAATTGCCTGTGAACATCCAATTTATGGAGAGTGTATTCTGCTTCATTAGAGAATTTTGGAAAGAAAACTGGTAGTTCTAGAGATTGTTGAAGACAGAAACTAGAGCAGACCTTTGGGACAAAGGATGGATTAGGCCTAAGTGATACTCTATCTTTGTGGAAAATCAAATACGGTGGTTTAATAGACAGGGCTTGAGCTCTGAGACTCTTCTTGCCAGTAATAGCCACTAAGAATGCTGTTTTCCATGACAGATATTTTAATTCGCATGTAGCAGCCGGTTCAAAAGGGGAGATGTTAATAGCACCAAATCCAGATCCCACGGAGGTGCAGGATGAAAAACTGGTGGTCTTAACAGACTCGCACCTTTAATGAATGTTTTGCATAGTCTGCTGCTCATCAAAGGAGGATCCGTGGATTCATGGAATTTAGAGATAGCAGCTAGTTGAACTTTAATAGTTGAGACAGAAGATCCCTGATTAAATAGGGATGTTAAGAATTTCAAAACCTCTGGGACAGGAGCAGTGATAGGGTCTAAGCCCTTGAGTTGAGCCCAGATAGCAAACCTCTTCCACTTACTGAGGTACAATTTGTTAGTGGTGGGTTTGTGGGAAGATAAAATGTGAACAACTTCCGGTCTAGTGTGTGACTTCTAACTAAGGTTGGAAGTGGAGGAGCCAAGCTGTCAATTTCAGAGATTGAAGGGACTGATGCCAATGTCCCGACTGATGGATTAGCAAATCCGGGATCAGGTCTAATGTCCACGGATCGTCCACTGCATGCTTTTTCAGGTAAGGAAACCATATCTGACGAGGCCAGTATGGGGCAATCAGAATCATTGAAGACCCTAGCTGAGAAGCTTTTGAATAACTTTGGGAAGGAGTGGAATTGGAGGAAAAGCATAAAGTAACCCTGTTGGCCAAGGTTGTGCTAGAGCATCCGTGGCTGGTACTTCCTGATGTGGAATCAAGGAGAAGAACCTTTGGCACTTGGTGTTTTGTGGAGTCGCAAATAGGTCGCAGCGCGGGCCCCCATCTCTTGAAAACCTGGGCTGCTACTGTGCGGTTTAGAGACCATTCGTGAGGAGAGAGAATTGTCCTGCTTAATTTGTCCGCCAATACATTTGACTTTCCGGGATGTGGGTCGCTACCAAGAAGCGGTTGGTAGCTACAGCCCATTCCCAAACTCTCATGGCCTCTCTGCAAAGGGGATACGATCTGGTCCCTCCTTGTTTGTTCAGATACCAAACCACCGACATGTTGTCTGTGTGGATGGCGATGATGCCCTGAGGAAGAAACTTGTGTAAAGCCTGTAGGGACAGAAGTACAGCCCTCATCTCCAGCACGTTGATGTGGAGAAGAGGAAGCCAGGAGCCCTGAACTAGCCTGCCCAGACAATGCCCCCACCCTATCTGGGAGGCATCTGTCGTCAGGGTAACCACTGGAGGGGAGAACAAAGGGTTTTCCTGATCCAAGTTGGATGTCTGAAGCCACCAGCGAAGGTCCCTTTGCATATTTCCGTGATCATGATGTGATGATTGAGGGAAGATCTTGAAAGGACCATTGAGTTGACAAGAGCCACTGAAGAATCCTCATGTGTAACCTTGCTAGAGGAACTAAAAGTACCGTGGCAGACATTGAGCCTAGAACCTGTAGGACCATCCTGGCTGGGGCTTTGGATCTCGAGATCAGAGCTTGAACTTGGCCCTGTAAAGTTTGGATCCTTTCGGCAGGAAGAAAGACGCATCAATCTTGAGTCTATCTCTGCTCCTATAAACTTTATGCGCTGAGAGGGCTGCAAGACAGACTTTGACCAATTGAATGTAATCCCTAGGGAAACACCCAGGGAGATGGTGGCTTTGAGGTTGTCCATAAGTAGATGCCTGGTGGTGGCAGTCAGGAGCCAGTCGTCGAGATAGGGAAACACTTGGAATCCAAGACTCCTCAGGTGAGCCGTCACTACTGCCAAACACTTGGTGAACACCCTGGGGGCTGTGGTGAGACCAAAGGGCAGAGCACAAAATTGGTAATGACTGGCTCCCAGGCTGAAGCGCAGATACCTTCTGGACGCCTGATGTATCGGTATGTGATAATAGGCGCCCTTGAGGTCTATGGAGCACATCCAAACATCCTTCTCCAACAACGGGAGAATGGATTGCAACGTGACCATTCGGAATTTGGATTTCGTGACGGATAGGTTCAGTCTGCTGAGATCCAATATTGGTCTCAGGTCCCCTGTCTTTTTTGGCACTAAAAAGAACCTGGAGTAATTTCCTGATCCGATTTGGTCTGTGGGGACCGTTGGATGACTCCTTTTCTAGCAGCTTTGAAGCTTCTGCTGCTGCTATTTCCCTCTGACTGGGTGGTGGGTCCGGGATTCTCTTGGACGGAGGGGGTGAGTATTTGAATGGGATGGTGTAACCTCCATCCGAAGCACCCATCTGTCCTGAGTGATTGACTCCCAGGCTTTTAGGTGCTTGGCACTGACACCCGACTGGCTCCGAGCAGCACAGCCGGGCAATCCCTCATGTCGTGGGAGGCTGAAGAGCCACGAAAGGACTCGCGGTCTCCAGAATTGCGGGCCCTCTGCCGCCTCTGGGACGGCGTCTCCTGAAAAATTTCCCGCCTCTGCCTCTGGACGGGAATCTTCCTGCTGTTGGGAGAAAACTTAGATTTGGAACCACATTTTCCCTCCTTTGGCCTTGGGGTAAGGCCGAGTGGAATAACGGGCCCCTACGGCAGATAACGCTCTTGCTCACAGCGGTAAGGGTGTCTTTCACCTTGGGTCCAAACAATGAGGACCCATCAAAGGGAGAAGACTTGAAGGCCTCCGCGAACTGACACAAGCGGAGCCAGGCTTGTTCACGAGAGCCACGCCTGTGCCTGCCGCTATAGGAAATGAGCCTCATGGACGAAGTTAGCAATTGACGTAAGGATAGCCAACTGAGAGCTAACGGACTGGGCTAGCTGCTCAGGTAGGTTACCCGAGAGGAGTCTGACAACCCTTGACCAGATCCCTCTGAAGCCTGGTAAAATGTGCCAAATAATTCAGAGACCTTAAGGTAAAGGCCGCTGAAGTCAGGGTGCGCTATCCATACTCCTAGACTCCTTATTAGGAGGATGGATGGACGCTGCCTCTGCCACGCCCTGTTGTGTAGCAGTTGCCACCACCATGGCATCTACAGCCACGCCTTTAGTAAGGAACTCCTTCTCCGTGGGAGCAGATAAAAATTTGTTTGGGCGAAGGGACTGGTTCCACGGTATCCCAAACTAAATCCAGAAGCTCGGGCGGAGACACCCAGGAGGCGGAGGGCTGAGCCCCAAAGGCCTTGAGGAGCACTGATTCGTCCGCAGAGGGGTTTGGACATCCAGCCGCCTCGTTGTTTGAGGATCTCTAAGATGTCTGCAAAGGAGACATCATCTGAGGACGACTTAGGGGACCCCTCTGCATCATCCATATCCGTGTCCGATGTAATAGACTCGGGAGTCCACGTGCTTCCTCTTGCACGATCTCTTCCTTGGGGGTTCCTCTGAAGACAACTCCAAGAACCCTCAGGAGGAGGGGAAGGGTAACCTCAGGCCTCGGCTCCGCTGGCTACGGACAGGGGAACTGCCAAAGACCCAGTCTCCACGCCCAGGAAGGTGCTGGTAAAACCGGAGAGATGGTCAAGAGGATTTGGCCAAGGCACTCCTCATGGCTCTGAAAGCCGGACCTCCAGAATCCTGGGAGCGCCCAGTCTCCGCCATGATAGTAGACGGAAGTCCCAAGCACCGAGAGGGAGGCTCGGAACCGAAAGCATAGGTCCCAAACATCACCCTCGGTCCAGCCGAAGAAGTCCAAACTCGACCAAGGTCTGGTTGGAGTAAGGGTCGGAGCCGACCCTGAGATCTCCAAGAGCACCTGCTCCGACGGAGCCGAAGCAGTCGGAGGAGGAATAGCAATGGGTGGGTCATCATCGCCCGAGGCCAACTGGGTCGGAGCCAAACAAATTTTTGGAAGACTGGGGACTGGAAAAGTCTTTGGCGCACCATCTCTATATCAGAATCCGCCATTCTCGAACACCGAGAGGAACCAGAACGGGTTCGAGAAGACCTCTCGCTCGGCGCCAAGGGACTAGGGGACCGGCGACTCGATGAGAATCGGCGCCGAGGAAACACACACCAGATTCCATCGGTGCCGAGGTAGACTGAGGAAGTGTCTGAGCTGGCGACCCTCGGCTCCGAGAGCAGTGGAGCCGAAGGTGACCCGCCTCGATGCCCCAGCCATCGGCATCGAGGCAACCTCGGCTCAAGTCTTTGGAGCCGAAGGAGAGGCCTGCCTAGGTCTCTTGGCAGTCGGATCCGACGGACTGGTCGGAGCCAAGCCCTTTTCTTTTGGCAGGAGTCGGAGCGAAGACAAGGCTTCTTCAAAAGAGGGTTTAATCAACCCTTTAAGAATCAATTTATTTTTCCTCTCCTGGAGGACCCTAGAGGAAAAAGCGTGACATACGCTGCATGACTCCTGCAAGTGCTTTGCCCCTAAACAATAAACACAAAGTAGATGGTCATCAGTAACAGACATCTTAAAAGCACATTTAGAACATTTTTAAAGCCCGAAGGCCTAGGGTTTGAGACATGATGCTAAACAATCTCTGACAGGAAATTTAACAACTGTAGATTCGTTATAACAAAAAAAGGCTTACAGAAACAGTGTAAACACAGCCTTAGGAGTAACAACCGGAACTTTAAAACACTAAAAGTTCAGTTACACAGGAAGACCGAAAAGGCCCTGGATTGAAAGGGGGTCCAAACAAACTCTACCCAATCACACACAATAAATTTCACTACTGAAACGAAGGCAGCAATAGTCGTTAAAACGGCTTTTGTGATATACAAGCACAAAACTGACAGAAAAAGTAGTTAATAAAAGCTACTCAGCCCAGCCAGCTCGAGACCACGTCTTTGCAGTTAAGCGGCAAACGAGATCTGGGGGACTGATGGTGGTGCATCCTGGGATATAGTAAGCTCAGCCAATAAGAGACTTCGCTCTTTGGCATGCAGTCGGAGCCGAGGGATCGGCTCCGAACCCATCATTCAGAATGTAGGCGAGATAGGATCACATAACATCTATTAGAGTAGTCTGATTGGGTACTGAAGTCCACATTTTTTTGTGAAATATTTATGCACCCTTTCCATCCTTAACATAGTCAACTTTCTAGTATCCCTGGTGATGGGTTTGGTACAGTTACCAAATCTCTCTGGGCTTGGTACAGTTACCAAATCTCTCTGGGCTTGAACAATTTGCATTAAAATGGTTAAAGCTAATAAAGGACGTAAAAATCCAAAATATATGAGACAGAACTGAGTATTAGGATACAAAATAAAGAATGCATATGTAGTGGCATACCTAGCATATTTGACAACCGGAGCAGAATTTTTTTTTTTTTAAAACCCTGACAATTGTTTTAGTAATAATAATGAAATGAAAATAATGGCCAATTAGCAGCAGTGATCAAATCTCCAAAAGACCATCCTACAGGTAAGACTTGTCCCAAACAACTAGTGCCAGAATCATGGACTAAAGTTAAACGTCAAAAATGCATTGTCTCCTTTGGAAAAGGAGACTATGACACTGACACAGTCCTAAGACCTGACCCAGTAGTTTAGGATTTGATAACTTATGTGGACAGTCAACCTCAAATTCTATTAGGAACAGAGCAACATAAAGCAAACTCAGGGACATTCTACAAAATCAGAAATGGTTTCAACTTGATTTTACAAATACAGCAGAGACAGAGAGATTGACTAAAGATTGCAGCCTATTTCATGCAAATGCACACTAGTCATGTAAAAACAGAAAAACAGACTATAAGTTAGGCAAACAAAAGGAGAGCAACTTGCAGACCAAACATATTACGCAATTACTAGAACATTCTTTTAAAACTGGGGACAGTTTCAAATGCGTTTCATACAATATTCCATACAAATGCATACTAGAAGTTAACGCCTGCTTTTAAACTGAACACCAGTAATTTCATCAACAATGCAGCTAGCTACCCTTTCCCCACTGAAAAAAAATATTCCAGTCTAATTCTCATAAATGTGCACTAGCCAGCCCTTAATACCAAACTTTAAGCTGAGCAAATGAACAAGACAAGTTCCCATTACAGAGCTACACACTCCTCACCAAAAAATTAAATTTCACACAAATGCACACTAGCCAGCCTTTAAAATAATATGAAAGGACAAAGTTACTGCCACCCCCACCAAAGAAAAGGATAAATATTCAGATTTATTCACACAAAATGCATTTTAAGGGTAGGATTTAAACCAACCAAGTGAAAAAACAAGTTACATTCATCCACAGCGCAGCTTGCAAACCCCCCCCCCCCAAAAAAAAAAAAAATTATTATTTTATTAACACAAATATTCACTTGCCAGCCTTAATGGCAGAATTTTAGCTGAACAAATGAAAGGGCAAGTTACTTTAACCCACACCCCAGCTAGCTACCCCCACCCAACCAAAAAGAGGGCAGAAGAGTAAAATTAAAAAAAAAAAAAAAAAACAAATATTTAAACAAATGCGCTTGCACACAAGCCAAACCTTAAAATATTTGAACAAATGCAACATAAACACACACACTAGTCTAGCCACCCACCTCCTAAAATAAGAAAAATCTACTTATATTCACACACACAAAAAAAAAAAAAAAAGCAAGCTTACCTTCAGTCTGAAAGTCCACACCCACAGTGCCCTGGCTGATTCACTTGCTGTGCTTAATCCAGTTCGCCAGGTGCAATTAAACAAAACTGCAAAATTCTCTACTGCATTGTACTACTGTTCAACTAGGAGGCTACTATTAATTTTACAGTTCTCTATGGTCTTGCCCGTAATTCCCTTTTAAGTTTTCTCCAATCCTGTACCATGTTTTCATGCATGGGCCCACAGACGCATGCAAGAGGAAAAAACAAAGCGTTTACTTCAGAGCCGGATCACTGTCAAATGGGGCCCTAGGCAGTGCAATGGATTGCCCCCCACCTTACACACACACACACACACGCACACACACAGCCATTGCAGTGTCTTATTACTTTGCTATTTCTCTCTAGTTAGCGTTAATGCTGTTCAACCCTGTGTGCATACTATTTTCTTCTACAATCATTACAGATATTTGGATTTAAATTTAAAACTTTTATTTCAAAAAGTTCACTTTCATAGCACAAAAGCTGACAGACATTTGCTGAACAAAACAATATGGTGTCACAATGAAAACGGACTAACACGAACAGTAAACTTCTCTGCATGAAACTCACATTCATTGAAAAAAAAAAAAAAAAAAAAAAAAAAAAGTAATTTGGATTTTACCAGTTATGGGTCGCCACGGCAGATCACCGGTCTGCTAATGATTGGCAGTGGTCGAGTTGCCAGCCTGGCGCCCAACCTTCAAAGAAGGCACACCCATACACGCACAAACCTACCTGCGTGTCTTTAAAGTTCACTCTACCGCAGGGAGGACATGCCTCTGCACAGAAGGTGCACCAGACGAAAATTGAACCAGAGAACCTCTTGCTGTGTGACGACAACGCTAACCGCTGCACCACCATGCCTTGCAAACTCACATTCATTGAAATGGCACCGAAACCCACATTCAAAGAAAATGTGTGCGGCCAGTGGCTGGTAAAGTTTACCTTGGGGATGTGTTCACCATAGGCCCCTTGGACACACTTCCAGGACCATGCATGTGTTCTTCGATTCTCCTTCCTGATAATAAATTATATTCCTTGTATAATACAGCAGCACTTGTTAAAAGTATGTTTTAAATTTGTATTTTTCAATATTTCTCCAGTAAGCAAGGAAACAAAACTTATTACCAAATAATGACAAAACTGCCCATTTCAACCCAGAAAGGCTACTCAAATTTCTATTACAATCCACACCATCTTTGCATTAGTAAAAGTCATCCATGAGTCCACATTAAGAGATTTGTAACTAAATGATGAGGTTGCTGCTAGCAAACAACTTTATATTTCGGTGTTTCATCTACAAATTCAGTGCCTCCTGCCCTTGAAGAATAAATAGCTTAGGTAGGACGCATTAAAAAAAATCTTTAAGCTGGTAATACTGCAATAGAGAATGGATGGCAAACCAACAACAGCTTCATAATTACTAGGCATTTCACCCAAAGGAAGACACATTCAGGACTGTAACACCCCCACCCCCTCCCCCTTAAAGTACAACACAGCATCAGCAATCAATCTATATGCACTGGGAGAAGAACCCACAGACTTATGCATCAAAAGCAAGTATGCTACCCATTATGTTATGACCATTTGCTAAACAAGACAGATGCACATTGAAAGAGGACTTTGCATGAGCAGCAAGTAAACCTCTCTTCCCTTGAAACTCACAATTCCTTGAAAAACGCACTAAAGATTACATCCATCTATCCACCCCAACCCCTTTTTCCTCCATTTTGCACATGGGGCAGGGTGTCACTTCAACAGTGATGGTCTACAACCAAGGCTTACAATGCCAGTTGGCTAGACCTGCCACAGCAGTTCTTCCACACTGCACGTTCATGTGCATACACACACCTATGACCAGTTTAGTGTGTCCAATCCACCTACTGCATGGTCTTTGGAATGTGGGAGAAAACTGGGGTACCAGAAGGAAACCCAAGCAAACACAGGGAGGACATGCAGACTTCACTCAAAAGGCACCCAGCTGAGAATCAAACCAGGGAACCTCTTGCTGTGAGGGCATAACATTATCTGCTGAGCCAATTACTTGTGAATGCACTAATGAAACTCAATTCCTTGAAAATGCACCCAAAACTCATGTTTTTACAAGTCTGGTAGTTGGCGTACAGAAATAAGACTTGTTTCCTGTAACAAAGGTACGGGGTTTGAGCCACAGGAAATTTGCTAATCTGCATAGCTCTCAACTGTCCAGATTTTTGCCTCACATTTTTGGTCTGTATCAAAATTTGTTGTTTTCTTAAGTTCATAGGCTCGTACTAGGCTATCTGCCCTAGGGCATTTATAAGCCTAGCCAGAGTGTATGTGGCTTACACCACTCCTTAGGATGAGAATACTACGCCCTTTTAGGGTTTAGTTTACTATGCCTCTGTCTAGTAGTGACAAAGAGATGACCCCCGGGGTAAACCTACGATCTCCCATCCACTCGTCGAGATTTCTCTTGAATAGAGTCAGTGAGGGGCTCTGCCTAACATGGACTGGGATTCTGTTCCAGAGTGTAGGGAGCCTCTGGGTTATGAATCTGTCCCTCCAGCACGTTCTGTTTATTTCTGTGTTGAGGTTTAAGTCACTTGTTCTCGTGGCTCTGATGGATTTGGATTTTCTGAGGTGGAGCATGTCCATTAATTCAGGATTGGACATGGCCTTGTACGCCAGGCACAGATCACCTCTGAGTAGGCGGTATGCGACTGAATAGAGCTGGTGTTTTTCAGTCGAGCAGCATATGACATATGTTTAAGACCCTTTATCCTCTTGGTGAGGAACTTTTGGGGTCTTTCCAACTGCTGCAGGTGTCGGGTGAGATACATCCCAAATGGGGCATTGTACTCAATCATTGGCCTGATAAGAGAAGAGTACAGGGCACAATGACCTCTCGATCTAGATGTGAAACCCTTCATGATAAGGTGGGCAATATAGAAGGTCTTCCTAACCACTTTGGCAATGTGAGTGTCAAATGAGAGGTTACTGTCAACCTGGGTCCCTAGGTCCCGATTACCTCTTCCGACTTAATGGATTACCGCCTATGTGGTAATTTGTCGGTACCTTGTTTTTCCCAAAGGGCATGACTATACATTTTTGGCGTTAGCTTAAGGCCATGGCTCTGGCACCAATTATCCGCTTCTATGAGGCCTCTCTGAAGGATGTTTGTGTCCGCTGGAGTATCAATTATGGCCCAGTTTGCAGTCATCTGCGAACTTTGTCAGCCACAATCCTCCTATGTTTGCCTGTACCTGAAAAATAAATGCCGAACAAGAGGGGTCCCAGGACTGAGCCCTGTGGGACACTGCTTGTGACTGGCTTAGAGTCTGACATAGCTCCAGCAACTCTGACCCTGTGGGTTCTGTCCTTGAGCCAGTTTGCAGCCCATCTTGTGACATATGGGTTTACATTTAAGCTGGTGAGTTTGTCCATGATGCCCGAGTGGGGTATTGTGTCAAAGGCTTTTGCAAGGTCAAGGTAGGCTGTGTGAACTGCCTTACCCTCATCAATGGCCTTAGTGACTGTTTCAAAAAAGTCGACCAAGTTCAGAAGGCAGGATCTGCCCTTGACAAAGCCAAATTGGGTAGGATCCAATGTCTGTAGGTCCCCAATGTCTTTGTATGAGTTCCATAATGATCTTCTCCATAGCTTTGCAGACCAGGCTCGTCAGGCTTATGAGGCGGTAATTTCCAGGGTCCGTAGAAGCACCGCCTTTGTGAAGTGGGACCACTGTTGCCGTACGCCACTTCGGGTATGTATCCTGTGGTAAGGCTAAGATTAAACAGCAGCCTTATGTGTGGGTTTAGTTCCTCTTGGAGTTCATGTAGCACACAGCCCGGGACACCATCCGGTCCCATTGATGCTGTGTTTTTAGCTTTAGAGAGGGCAGCTCTCACCTGGGCATCTGAGATGTTAGGGAGGCTACACTCTGCTGGGATAGTTATTTCTCCTTTTGGGGGGGAGGGGGAAGAGAAATTTGCACTGAACCTGTCTGCCAGAATGTTGGCAATGTCAGTGGGTTCAGTGTATTTTGTGTAATTTTGGACCAACTCTGAGCATATCTGGGAGTTTCCACCCAGGTTTCTAACATAGCTAAAGAAGGCCTTGTGATTGTCTTTTGTGTCATTTGCAATTTTTCTCTCAAAGTTGGCCTTGGATGATTTTATGAGTGATCGTAGTTTTTTGCTAGTACTGATCAGAGATGCCTTTCCTTTTAGGGATTTTGCTCCGTCATGTAGTAGCTTCCTCCTTCTGTTGTAAAGTTTGTTTATGGCTGGGGTCCACCAGACCGGTCGCCTGCCTTTGGGGAATGGGTCTTGGTTTTATTTGGGATTGCATGATCCATGCATTCTTGAAGGTGCCCATAGAAGGCATTTGCAAAGGATTCAGCAGTGTGGGTTGTGGTTTCCACTGGCCCAGGGGCCTTGAAAGATACCACTTCAGTCTTAAGAAGTGTGAAGTTTGCTTTTGAGAAGTTCTTCACTGTGGTCTTTTGTGCAGGGGTGGGGGCGGATGTGGATTTCCAGTGAGATTAATTTATGGTCTGATCTTACCAAAGAGGGATGTACTTCCAGTGTGGAGCATTTTGTCCCCATGTTTGTGATGATCAGGTCTAGTATATCGTCTCCTCTTGTGGGAATGGTGACTAGTTGTTCCATTGCATTTGAGTTTATGAATTCTAAGAACCTTTGGGCTAGAGTGTTGGGGCTTGAGTAATGTTCCCAGTCTATGTTTGGGTAGTTGAAGTCTCCCAAAATGATGGTATTTGGAGAGACATTCATACGCTCCAGTGTCTTCTGGAAGGCTGTGTGGGGTTCCTGAGTTTGAGGGGGTGGTCTGTAGCATGCTACAAACTGTAAGGCAGTTTTGCCTATGGTTAGTTGCACCTGGATAGTCTCTGATGCTTCGTGCGTTGCCACTAACCTGGAGGTGTGGGTATCTTTGATGAAAATGGATACTCCCCCTCCTTTTGTGGTTCTGTCCAAGTTTTGGGGCCGGAAAGCATGATATGAGGTAAAACCTGATAGTGCTGGGGTGCTCTCAGGAGCCTTGAACCAGGTTTCAGTCACTGCACAGACATCGATGTTCTCCATACTGAGAAGGGCTTCGAGGGCGTGCATCTTGAGGTTTAGACTTCTGGCATTGAGCAGCATTACCCTGATTTTTTTCCACTTGTGTTTTCTAGGGAGGTAGGTTTGTCATTTAAGCCTTGCCTAAAAAGGCACTATGGGGTGGCAAGAGCCTTGGCCAATATCCGAAGCCCAGGGGTGACGGTGCAAACCATCCCTTCAGCAGCGTGGCTTGTCAAGCATGTCATCCCAAGCAGACAGACACTGGATCCCCTTAGAATGACACCAGTAATTAAGCCAATTGTTAAAACTGATCATTTTGTCTTTGTACTGTGGCATCATTCTTGGTGAGGGTAAGATGCTGCTCAGGGTCAGGGTCATACCGGCCTGGGCTACATAATCAGAGAGCTCCTCTATGTCTCTTTTCATGTAGTCCAGGGAGGTACGTCTCAGGTTGTTTACACCTGCATGTACAATGACGAGTCATATTTATACTTGCTGTGGAGTGACCCGAGTGCTTGTGTTATGTGGCGGATTCTAGCTCCCAACAGGCAGCTTACTGTGACCCTCTCCTTGTTCAGTCTGGTGAGCGGGACGTCAGTGTGCCTGACTATGGAGTCACCTATTACAAGTGTGTCTGGCATGTTGTTTGGCCTTAAGGGCTGTGACTGTTTAGCACACTGACTTTGTGAACTATGTGTTGCATTTGCTATGTCTTGAGGTAGTGGTTCCTTGGGTGTCTGCTTTGGAGGCCTCTGTTGTTTTGGTAGATTTTTAATCGGCGCCTCCGAGTATGTTTTTGTGTGTTTATGTGTTTGGTTTGCAGTTGTGATAGTTCTATGTGAGACTGGGTTTGTGGTGTGCGTGGTTACCTTCTCCTCCTGACTGGTCTTGCCAGTACTGAATTGAGAGAGCTCAGCCTCCAGTTTGGCTATATAGTTGCATCTCTCGCATATATTTGTATTTGTTGGGAGGAGGAGAGGGTTGTCTGTGTACATGAGGCAATTGTAACATTGCCTCAAGATTCCCAGATTCACCAGCTGAACAGGAGAGGACACTAGCAACGGACCCTTCGACATGCTAGAAATAGTGAAAAAGATTGCTGTGTAACGGAGTCAGAAAGGACCTATAGGGAAATGGGTACTCAACAGAATTTAGGTGAATGAAGTACTTTTCGTTTAAGAGTGCTTTACCTGTATACAAAATGCTTTAGGAGCAAGTGCTGAGCTTTTCAGATAGAGTATAGGCTGTTTAGATTGCAAGTAGAACAGTTCTAAGGGAAAAATTGAAGAGCAGACTTGGCGGAGCCAGAAAAAGTTTAACCTTGTTTAACCGGCGCTGTGCATGACCGCGCAAAGCCGTGCAAAGGCGGATTTTAAGCAGTGAACTACAAAAGAGCTAGGAATGGTCCCAAACAACCAATTACTAACAGCTTCTTGTGCTGAGGTCACTTCCCCCAAGGATAGGTAGGCTGCTCAAGGCTCCCCACTCCCACTGGTGAGCAAAGAAACTTCCTTTTATCCAAGTAAGGTAATGGACAACACAGGAACTACACCACTACACTACTTGTAAATTAATGAGGATTGAAGCTTCTAAATAATGGCATACATTTGAGTTTAGACTTCATATCGTTCACAAAATGCATGCCAACACAAATCCTGTTACTCTAGCAACTAAGTTTATAACAGCAATATTTAAAATCTGACCCTACTTTTGGGCTTTTGTCCTCACATTATTTTAGGCTTCATCCAGACTTGAGTAATTTTAACTCCCCCCAAAGACCACATGCACGAACATCTTGTATTTCAATTCTGCATGGAATGTGGGAGCAAAAAAAAGAAAAAAGAAACACGTCTTGTACTTAAATTCCACACAGAAAAGGAGAAGGCTACAGGCGCCTGCATCAACACATGCAGGGACGCACAGACACAGGGTGTTCTTAAAAGGAAAAACATCCTTAAAGGATCCAGTTCTAGCTTTAGTTTAAGATTTTCACGTTTTAAAAATGTGAAAAAAATTTTAAAAGGAAGGGGTGCACCCCATTACTGCTTGCATCCGGAACAGACAGTACCCTCTGCCCCCACATTACTACACCTGTGTGTACATGCACTACGATCGATGTGGAGAAGACAGAGGAAATGGTGTTTTAGTAATGGGTTAATTAATCCAGAAGAGAGAAAAATATTCAATTTATCTTAAGGAAATAAAACAATGGACAGCTGCAATGCATGAAAAATGTTTCGATTACCAGGAAAATGATGCATAAATATGGGGATATCTTCATTTCCTATGAAAATGAAAAAGGGTTGGCCTTACTGATGCCACAGTTTGCCCCTTGCAAGTGAATATTCTGTTACACATAGACATTACAAAGAAACTACAGGAGCAACATATATAAAACTTGGTAATTACTTCAAGGCGCTGCCTAAATACAACTTTACAGAATGAAGAAACTGCAGGAGCAACATATAGTTAGCAATTACTTCAAGGCACTGCCTAAATACAACTTTACAGAATGAGGAGAGAAATTATAGTTTTTCAAGAAAGTGCTGCAGTATGAACAGAAAACTGAAACGTGACAGCAAATGTTTTAAAAGTCAGAGGACAGCCAATGGTTCACCAACATGGAAGGGAGAATATGCATGAACTTCTAGGAGAATAATGGGCCTTACCTCTTTCAGAGGTTAAACTAGAATCAGTGCATGACACTTACTGCTCATGTTTCAACTTGTACTAAAGACATACAAGATCACAAAAAGATAAATTTTATTTCATCTCTGAACATGTGCATTTGGTAAGCAGAAAGACTGTATCCAGCAGTGATACTGAAATGTGTTTCGTTTGGTTTGTACCATGACTAGATCCAGCCTTAGGCAAAGGCAGATTAGGCAACCACCTAGGGTGTTACGCAGTCTGCTTTAAATAGGGGTGTATTTTGCCTCCTCACTGCATGTAATCTTGTATGCCTGAAATGAACAAAACTGCTCTGCTCCTTTTTGTTCATGCTCCAACTCCTACAGAAAAAAAAGCACCCACTTAACAGCTACCACTTGGGGGAGTGCTCCAACTGACTGTTTCACATTATGTTCAAATACAGCTGTGAAGGTACCTAAAGCTAAAGTAGCTCCCCCCCACCATTTATACAACACATGGCGTGCAATGTCGCAGAGTCGGTGAGAGAAGCATAGCTCTGAATCTTTCATTCACTATGTGAAACAAATGGGCAATATCTATGACACCTAGTAATACCTTGCCAATAACCTCAATAAGGAAGCTCAGAGGAAAGTCAAAACGCATGATGGACTCTAAGTGTGGAACACGGGAATAGCAAGAACGTTAAACTGTTTAAAATGAGGAATATTCAACATAAGGAGATGCACTTGAGAGGTATGCATTACTACATTTACTACAATGCTAGCAGTGATCAACCAAATATTTTTCACAATATTAAATCTGGCTATGTGGTTTGTGTGAACCAACTTGGATTAAAGCAATGTGTGGCAACTCGTTTGTGTTGTCAATGGAGACAAAATTAATATTACACAGCCAGACACCGCAGCTGTAACGGCTGGGTGGGTGTGGCAGGATGAAAGTACCTGACCCTCATCATTTGCTCAGTTTAAACAGTTGCTGTCTTCAATAGCTGGGCTAGTATGCATTTGTGAGAAGATGAACTACTTCACTGGATACCCGATACGAATAGATAGAGCAGGTATAACTACTGGAGCTATAGTCTGTAGACGAACATTACTAGCTGCCTGCTGCAGTTTGCTTATTATTTTGGTTTTGCAGGACTAATGTAATTATTTGTGGAGCTTATCTCCCTAGGCCTCTGCTGAAAAAGGGCTATTCCAGCTCAGTCGGACAATTCCAGTCAACAAATGTAAAATAAATATTTGAAGCAACATGCAAAATTATAATGTGTGGCAACTGTTTGCTTGAAACAGAGGCGAAAAACATTACACGGTCATCCTCTTATCATGAATAGATGTGTGAACTGAACATAGAAGTGGCTGTAACTGCCTGGTGGGGATTGTCTGAATGAGAAGGAACTGACCCTGCAATTGCTTGCTCGGGTTAACAGTCATTTCTCAAAAAGGATAAATGCATCACAGAATTCCAAGGCTGTATAACTGGATTTTAACATGGACTTAGTAATCACCCCCGCCATAAACCTGACCTAGTCTAAAACCTGCCCTGAACACAGGTGTACACAGAAGGTCTCTGTACTCATGGCGGAGGTGGGCAACATAATTATTTCTTTGACCTTTCCTCCCAAACCAAGATCTCTGTACCTGTGTGTGTGTAATGCGATTATTTCTTTAACATTTCACCCAAACCTCAGAAGTCACTATACTCTGTGTTGTGCTAGGGATAGTGTGGTCATTTTTTTTTTTTTTTTTTTTTTTAAAACTTTCCTCACAACTTCAAAAGGATGCACAGAGGGTCACTGCAGCTTGTATTGGCATTGTACTGTCACCAGATATTACTGTGATCATTTTCCCCCCATTTTTCTCACAAACATCCGATGCATATACAGGTGTCTATCATTTTGGCAGATAATAAATAAGCATGTTGTTTATACATGTTTGACAGCAAATATGTTATGTTACATTTGTTTTTTTCACTTTTGTCTCAGTCTAATATCAGAAGGGTACAAAGAAGGTGGCTGCATTTTGGGGTAGGGGATGAGAAGGCATGCTGTATATAAATATGACAACAGCAGCAGCTTGAAGACTGTAGGAATTATGCCTTAATTTTAATCCAGATTTAACACCATGGGGGATACACAGAAAGTGACCATCTATACTGAGATATGGAGGCAGGTACTATTCCCAGCATTTATCTTGGTTTATTGTGAACTTGTGCTTGGTCAGCATTGAGCATTAAAACTTGGATACAACTAATTCCTTCCCTAATATTTAATTTATTTTCTGTACCCATGATTTTTGTTCATACTGTCACTAGATCAAATGGTTGGGGGAGGGGCTCTAAAATGCTCCTCAGAGTCTGTAACCCCATGGCTTCCAGGTGCTTAGCAGGTCCCTTGTTCCCAAGCTTTTAGTTAATACAGAGTAGCCTTGGTCAGTTAGAATGTGTTAGAATGCAGGAAAAAGCAAAGTAAAAATGTATGAATGAATTATTTTTTTTTCTTAATCATGGTTTTGATTCAGGCCATCGTTGGATGAAAAGGATGTTTAAAAACCTCCAAAATGCATTTCAGAGCATCTAGAAAACTCATGGCTTTGGGGAACTAGCACCACCCCCCCCAGCTTACTACAGGTTACTTCCACAGAAGTTTACAGTGTAGTGTCAGTCAGTTAATATGGGCTGAAAGGATGCAGGACAAAAAATCCAAGAGCAAAACTATATTTATTTTCCCTATATACTTACGGAAGCAAAATGAATCAATTGGTTAGCGTATGGAACTAAAAACAAGTAATGTCATACTTACGAGCCTGATAAGTTTCAACAAGAACCTGGATGAGTGGGAAATCAGAGTACTTCTCAAACTGTGTCAATATCTACATACCTCACAAGGCCAAGAAGGAAAAATGATGTATACACACACAATGCAGGCACCATGAGAAGGGTGAAAGTATTGGAAAAAAACTGGTAGACCACCTCCTAGATAAGAAATATTAAATTGCGTTGGTTTACCATCATATTATTGAACATGGGTCAGTTGAATGACCATAATGTCGATTTCCGACATCTAAAAGGTTTAGAAAGCGGAAATCACATACCAGATCTTCCTGGTTTGATATAGCAGTAGGTGATGTCACTCACCCATGCTACACACATTAACATACCACTACACTCAACGGTACATTAATTGTACTATTTTGCAGGAGTCTATGCACTCCTGCACATTAAATATACCAACTCCGATAGCGCACTACAGTGAGGAAATGGGCTAATTCCCTGTTCCTCACTGAACTGCGACCTCCCTGCACAATGCCAAACCCAAATTAATCGACCTACACTACCCATTCACTGTAGTGCAGTCGACAGATTTTGGTTCGACATTCTACCAACTTGGAAACTGCAGGTTGACTACATGCCAGTCGACCAATGCAGTTTCCAAGTTTTAATAGTAAACCAATTATGTCAGCTGTTGAAATTTGTGCATTTTATTTAAAGCTTCCCCAAATACCAAAACTCAATGGCTACGAGACTGAGACAACAAAAAAATGCACAGGACTGGGCATGCTTTATGACAGCACCCTTTCTCCCACTTTAAAATATTAATCTTTGCTGTAGCAACTTACCTGTAACATTTTATCACAAAAAGTAAGTGGCAAGTCTTCATGCCTAAAAATTCACTCAGGTGTTTTTTTTTGTGTGTGAGAACAGCCGTCAAGTCAGACTTGAATCAATGCACAGCTTGCACAAAACTAATTCCGCCTTGTCAAGATTATATTGTGCATTTGGGACATGGAAACAGCTACGGATGCATATTCAGATCAGTTAATGGAGTGAAGGGAGGACTTGACATTTTACACAAAGTCTTCCTCAGAAATACAGATTGAATTTTTAAAAGAAAGATGAATAGACATAAAAAGTAAAAATATATGGTTTGCTAGCATTTCTGAACAGGAAAAGAGTGCTAGATTTTTGGAATACAATACTGAAAAAACTAGATGAATTGACTGGAACATGTGCACAGAAAATTTACATAAAGCATTCCTCAAACATCTAACAGCAAGAATATGTAAACACTTCCTTTTATGTTAAAAGATGGTGAAGATGGTATTGTCTTCAAGAAAACTAGTGAAAACCTGGGATTCTATATTAGAGTTGTGTACAGCCATTATTATTCCTCAGAAAACTAGAAAAAGTACAGCTAACTTTCAAGCAGCCATTCAGATATACAGATCAAATTCCAGCTTTTAGATCCTGCACAACTCAAGGTGAATCTGCTAGAGAATCACTGACATTTTAAACACCCAGGAATAGAAAGGCAAAAATCAAACTGGTACTGAAAAATCTGCTTGAACAAACAATGCATCTGGGAAACAAATGAAGCAGCAGCATATATGAACACAGACAGGCAGCAGAATAAGCAAATGGATCTTTTTTGAAAAAGAATGATGGACAAATAGAAAAATATACTGCTGCAAACAAAAAAAAGTTGTTAAATAGATAACAGTTAAGAATTCACATAACCTCTCTGGTTTTCTTGGGTCACCAGTTCAAGCTCTTACAGGTTTCATAGGAGTTTGAAGCCCATTTAGTCTAAAGTCCATGTATGCTTTGCAATACCCATTCTCAAGCTTTCTTTCTCAAGGGGGGAGAGGCCAGGTAGCCCTAGGGTAGACCTGAGAGAACCCAGCCAGTCATCTAGGTTTAGTCTGAAGGAAGATACTAAATCAGTTGGTAAAGAGGCTGCAGTTTTAAAGAAATGGATCTTCCTTACAACACTGGACTTCAGCTGACAGTGTGTGTAAAAATCCAGACCCATACAATATAGTCTGTAAGGACACGCAAGAAATCGATGTGAATGCAGATTTCTAAAAGGAGACAGGAGTACTCCTCTCCCACAAATATTTTGGGAGGAGAAAATTAGACTGCATATTAAGTGCGTCAGCACAGTGCAGGGACTTAACTAGCCAAGATGCTGGACTTTGATGCAATAAGTTCATAAATTGGGAGCTTTATTGTTTGGTCTTAAAATAAACAATTATTTACAATCTCATAAAACTATGTACAAAGTCCATAACAAAATTCAAAACATTTCTAATATAATTAATACTTTTCTAGTAAGCTTTGGAATGTTCCCAAGTTACTAATTTGTGTCACATTTTTAGTTTTCATTTTTACAAGTGTTTCGTTATTACAAACGGATTTTGCTAAACAGCTTCGCAATCAATACAGGCAGCAGGAAGAACCAAACCTTTTATTCCGCTACTGACATTTGCTGATCTGTACTGTTAAGATTTCAGAGGGTTGGCTGAGACCATAGGAGGTTACTAGGCTAATGGCCCTAAGGCCCTTACAAGCCTAGCCAAGAGTTTATCCCTAAAAAAGAAATGTCAGCACCTGTCATCCCTACCAATGAGGAATACAGGTGGAACCCCCCCCCGGGACAAATTTGTGGTTTTCCATCCACTGAAGGCTGCGCCTGAAGAGGGTCAGCAAGGTACTCTGACGTGTACGGGAAATCTATTCCAGAGATGGAGCAGCCTCTGGGAGTCAAACCTGTCTCTCCAGCAGGTTTTGTTGATAGTGCATATTAGATTTAGGCCTTTTGAGGGGATAATGCGTGAGGAGTTAAGACTTACGGATATGTAGCATCTCTAGTAGGGCAGGGTCCAAGACTGCCTTGCGGGCGAGAGACAGATCACCTCCAAGCAATCTGTACGATACCAAGTACAGTAACAGTGATTTGAGGCTGCCCGCATAGGCCAAGTGTTGGAGGCCATGGATTCCCTTTGTGAGGCATTTCTGTGCCTTTCCAGTTGGTGCAGGTGTTGGGAAAGGTATATACCAAACGGGGCGCTCTACTCAATCACTGGCCTACTGAGGGAGGAGTACAGACAAGTAGTAACCTTTTTTCTGGATGCAATCCCTTTACTTATGAGCTGAACCAAGTAAAAGGCTTTTCTTTTTTTTTTTCCACATGTATTTATAAAATTCAATAAAAATGAAGTATAATAAAAATTAAACAATGCAAAATAAACATAACTATACACAGTGTCCATAACAGATATGCTTTTGTTGATATATTCACATTTTATCTAACAACTTTTTAAGTTTTAACCAAGCCAGTTGTGTGTGTGTGTCACTCTTGAGGTTATAGTCAACAATTCCCTATTACATACAATTTTGGCCAATGAGATCAATTCCACAAATGATAGAATTTTTTTACTTTTCCAATTTGACGCAATAGCTACTACAAGGAGGGACCAGAGAAGGTGCACTTGTGTACCTGGAATATACGCCGGTATCGGTGCATTAAATAATAACAGCGAGTCAGTCACTTCGCATTTATCTGACCACAATGCTTTTATAAAAGATTTAAATTCCAACCAGAAAGGAATTACAGTTTTACACTCTAAAACATATGTGCCCAGTCTGCACATACTGCTTCTTCACATTTCCACCATTGAGAAATTTCATTTCCCGATATCAATGCTACTTTATGAGTAAAGAAGCTTCTGTGAATGAACTTCCATGTGTAGATTTTCCAAAAGGGAGATGCAGTGTTACTGACCAAGTATTAATATTTTTCTTTTTCTGAAAATCTGAATTTATTAACCTTTTCTGCATAATTCCATAGGGATTCACCTGGAATTTGTAAGTCAGTTCGTAGTGTCCTGTATATTCTTGATATTGAAAACCCATCGTTATTACATAATGTATTAATTTTGCAGAAGAGAGAGAAAAGTTTGGGTATAGGTGTGGATTTCACTAGTAAAAGTCTTTTCTGACTACTACCGCTACATGAAGGTCAAAAGAGAGATTATTGTCAACCTGTGAACCCAAGTCTCACCACAGGTTGTGTGCTCGGGGGTTTGGCGTTGATGTGGTAATCAGTCGGGGCTGTCTCTGTCAAATGAAAAATACATTTTTTTGTGTTTAACTCAAGGCCATGACTTTGGGACCAGTCATTTGTTGCTGCAACAGCCTCTTGCAGTATGTTAACATCATTTAGGGAGTCAATGACAGCACCCAGCTTACTGTCCGCAAACTTGGTCAGCCACAGGCCTTTTGTCTTTTCCTGGACTTCTGAGAAGTAGATGCCAAACAGTAGGGGTCCCAGGACAGATCTCTGGGGACACCACTAGTGACAGGTCTGCTGTCAGAGGTGGAGGAGCCTATTTTGACCTTGTGAGGAGCCTATTTTGACCTTGTGAGTCTTATTGGTGAGCCAGTTGGCCACCCACCTGATGAGACAGGGATTTACACTAAGTTGCTTTTCAATAGTGCCCGAGTGGAGGATTGTGTCAAAGGCTTTGGACAAGTCAATGTAAGTTACATGTACTGACTTTCCCTCATCCAGGCCCTTGGTGAGGGTCTCAAAGAAGTCAACCAGGTTCAACAGGCAAAGTCTAATTTGATGACTCCAAACTGGGAGGGGTCAAGTACTTGGATATTGCCTATGTCCTTGTTAAAGAGATCCATAATAATATGTTCTATGACTTTACAGATCAGACTTGTCAATCTAATGGGGTGATAAGTTTCCAGGGTCAGTAGTGGCACCACCTTTGTGCAAGGGGGTGACAATGGCAGTTCTCCACTCTGCTGGAATGAAGCCTGTACTTAGGCTGTGTCTAAATACGGTGCTCAATGGTGAAGCTAGTCCTTGCTGGAGACAGTATCCCAGCTGTATTCTGTACTATCAGGTCCCATGGAAGCTATGTGCTTTGCCTAGTATAGGGCCTTTAACACTTGCTCTATGGAGATGTGAGGTGAGGGACAATTATTGGTGATGTTGAATGGCCCTGGGGGGGGGGGGGGGCAGGCAGGGTGTTAAGTCTGCGCTGAACCTATCTGCTAGCAGGTTGGCTAAGTCAACAGGATCAGTGTAAGTGGTGCAGTTAAGTACTAATTTGGAACAAACCTGGGCTTTGCCATGGAGATTCCTAATGTAAAATGTAGAAGGCTGTGTGTTTTCCCTTTGTATTGGAGGCTAGTTCGAGTCAATTGGCTTTGGAGGTTTTCACTAGTGAGCTAATTTGCTTGTTGAGGATAAGAAGGGAGTTTTTCCAATTTGGAATTTGTTCCTTTTTATCCTTGGACAACAGTTTCTTCCTTTTGTTGTAAAAACCTGTTGGTGGAGGATGTCCACCAGACAGGTTTTTGTTTCCTTCAGGACCAGGTTTTAGTTCTGTTGGGTATGGCCAAGTCCATGCAGTTATACAGGTGCTTGTATACTGCACTGACGTACTGCTCAGCATATGTCTGTATCCTCGGGGGGGGGGGGGTGAAGCTACAGATACCCTCCCTTAGGAGGTTGTAGTCAACTTTTGAGAAGGTTTTTAGCCTTGTTACAGGTGGGGAAGTGGGGAGTTCAGTGGGATAGAAACTCTTAATGAGACAGAACAATGATCTGACCTTACCCATGAAGAGCTTACTATGGGAATGGTGCAGCGGTCATCCATGTTGGTGAGAACCAAGTCCAGAATGTTATCTGCCCTTGTGGGGGATGACACAAGCTGGGCTAGTGTGTTAGAATGCATTTTATTTATTTTTTACATTTGTTAACCAGGAAAGTTCAGTGGACACTGGTCCTTTCAGTGGCAGCCTGGGGAGAAAAGCTCCACAAATAAAGTACAAATTTGATACAGCTATACAGAATAATAGAGTCAAGAACAGAACACAATGATGAAGTCAAGGAATTGCTGGGTGAGTGCATTAGTGCAAGAATAGTTCACCCATTCTACGGTGGGGTAGTCTAAGTGACCTAGGATCAGGGTGTTAGGGAGTACCCTGGAGTCAACTAGGTCCAGGTAAGAGGAGTGGGTGTCCCGAGTCATGGGGGGGGGGGGGAATCTATAGCTGGCTATAGCTTGGGATGGGTGTCTTGCCAAATGTCAGTTGCACCTGGAGTAGTTCAAGTGCATCGTGCTAGCAAACGAGTCTGGAGGTGTGCTGGTCTTTAATGAAAAAAGAAAGACTGCACCACCCTTAGTCTTTCCTACCTAATTTTGGGGTCGGAATGTGTGGAATGAGGTATAGCCTGGTAAGGCAGCGGTACTCTCCGCAGCCTTGAACCAAATTTCCGTGACTGATCAGATATCGGCATCTTCCAGTGTGAGGAGAGCCTCCAGTGAGTGCATTTTCAAGTTAAGGCTCCTAGCATTAAGCAGCATGAAGCAGCATGACCTTCAATTTGCTTTTTGACAGATCTTGGAAGATTTGTCTTTGGGATATTGCTTAAAAATGCACAATGGGGGAGGGAAGAGCAGTACAGTTTTAACCATCACTGAAACAGATCAAGTGCAAAAAAAGTATACTTGTATCAGCTTTGTATATCCAGATGGTTATAGAATCAATCACAGCCAGCTACAAGGACCTTAAAAACTTAAGCAGGGATACCTAATATTTGTTAAGGTTGGGCTGCGTGCCACATTAACTAATTTGTCTTTTAAGACTATTGGAATGTAATCTAAACACTCCATGGACTACATACAGTTTAAGCACTATCTTTGTTGCTGCAAGAATCTCATCTTTCAGACTTTGAACTTGTGAAGTTAAGCAAATCTGGTTATAATTCAGCTTGTGTTGCCCTTTAGACGGCTAGAAAGGTGTACCTACATTTAGAAGACTAGGTACCCATTTTAAGATGGCCGATAAACAACGTAAATATTAAGATACTACTACTTAATTTATGCACCTTCTGGAACTTCTTAACATGATTGCTCAGTGACGGGGCTGTCAGCCAGGATAGGCACGTGACAGGAATTTTTTTTTTTTTTTGCTTCACATGAAGTGCATTTAAAACAGAAACATAAAACATACAATGGGGAATGGTGGATGTAGCCAGGACTCCTACTCAGTCACAACCAGTCTATGCTAATAAAGGCTTAGGTCATGGTCTGCAGCAGACTACATTTAATAGGCAAAGGGATACAATTATGTGATACACACACTGGACACCTCCCCAGTATTGCTCTCAAATCATGTTACAATGCTATTAAAATACAGCTGGTTAGGTTCCAATCTCACATTACCAGACATTAATTTTTTGGAGGGGAATATCAATGAAAGATACACATGTTGAGCTTTTGACATTTGAATATCAGAACTGCATTACTTAAAGCCACAGGTTCAAAAAATTATCAAAACAGATTTTGTAGCTTTCAGGGATTTTTTTTATGCAGAAAGCGGAATGTTACAAGTAGCAAGTCAGGACAATACTTTAAGGAAAGTTATCAGTGCAGAACAGAGAACTGAGGACACATGAAAATAAACGCAATACAGAATCTTAAATTTACTAAGGTTTCTCAAATTAACGGATTCTGAGGTTATCATTTGCAATCAGAAATATCAGGCATTAAGGTTATGACAGCATACAGCTAGGGTAATATAAGGGCCAACACCTGCTAGCTGAAGTAGGTATAAGTTAAAATCACATGGCCATAAGAGTTTACCAGCAGAAACAATTCTACAAACTAAAAGAATATTTTTGAATAATTTCAGTCACAAACAGTTATGTTCTTAATTTAGCTGACCCTCACCTACACTAAATCCTGGAGGCAAGGAATAATTGCTTTTATTCTGAAACCAGAGTAAAAAGGTCACACAGAAACCACGATACTCCTGTAATAGAGGAGGTTCATGGTATATATGCAAATGACCCCTTACAAATATCAAAGTGTTTCAGCTATATGACTCAATGTCCATAACTTTTTACTTTTTCTTTTAAGTCTTTGTGGATACATTCAAGCCAAAATAACTGGTAAAGAGAGCCTCCTTAAACAGTCTCATACTGCCCAATGTCTATTCTCAACTACAAATTACAAACATTTTACTGTCCTCTTGGGTAAAAGGAGCCAGAATACTTCCCATACTGATGGATAAAGACCACCACAGATTAGTACCTACCAGAACAGATAATGACATGCAATATGCACCAAAACACCCTTTATTATTAACAAGTCTAGATGGTGAAAAAGCATTAGACAAGGTGAGCTGACAGTATCTACTTTTTAACTTACAAATTCCTGAGGAAATTGATAAATTACTATAAAAAATCAGTAGGTTCAGTTCGTACAGTCAAGTCCAAAATAAGGATGAAGTACTTCAGGTCTATATTAATTTGCCGATGTCTAACCTCAGCAAAACACCCATTCAGGTGACCAGACAAATTGCATTAGCGATATCAGGGCAAAGTAGTAGTTGGCCAACTATCTCAGTCTGGTCTGTTGCAGCTTGGTAAACTCAGCGAATCGCTGAAACAATTTTCGTTGTACAGCAGTCGCTGAATAGGTATTCACTGAAGTTAGACTTTGGCGAAGTAATATAGACCCTTGTATTCCTATTTCTGACTGCTCTTTATTTGTCAAGCAAATTTAAAGTTTCTTTCAATTGGGATTTTTTAAAGACCAACTTATAAAGTTTCTCTGTACATAGATGATTACTTATCCACTTCAAAGCAGGATGGAGTTATTTTTCAGGAGTTAGATAAATCTGGAAAATGACTTACAAAAATTAGCAGAAGAAAAAAAAAAAAAAAAAAACAGGAGTTATGTAGGCAAGTTATACCCCCTCTAAAAGTTGCAGAATATTCAGAACTTAACCACATAACTAATTTTGGTTTAAAGTTAGCAGTCACACTGGAAAGATCCATGAGATTAACGGGAGGGGGCGAAAGTTAAATAAAAAAAAATGGAAACGGTCCTATTTGGACATGGCACAAACAGTTTATGATCATTTGATAATGTACTCCTCAAAAAGTACTCCTCTACTAACAGAACTTTTTGGTAAAAATTAAGGAAAGTTTATACAGACGTAAAAATAAGGGAGGCCTGTATTTAGTTGGGGAGACTGGGAGTCCCAGATTTTTTACTCTAATAGCACACAGAAAGGTTCAAAAACATTTACAGATGTTGATATCCAAAGACTATGAAGCCAAGTGGCAATCAGCATGAGGAAATGGTTTAATGCAGTGTACAAAAGATGATGCCTTGAAGGCAGAGAGAAAAAGGACAGCCATGGACTTGATGGAACAGATCAGAGGTGATAAAGACTAATACAGGTGAATGGCTTGAAGCGTTCTAGCCTATCAACTTGGCAAGAGGATGGAAAACAAATACTGGACAATGCAGAACTTGGATTTATACTGAAAGCTTTGCTTTGGTATTGGGGAGAAGACTGGCCATTACGGGTGGCATGGTAGTATGATGGGAAGGCGCAAAACACGGTGGGCAAAATTATTATGAACTTGTACAAAAGATAGTGCATTTAACGAAAGCAAATTCAGACTGTTGTGGGGAAACAGACCTAGGTACATCAAGAACTGGTAGAAAGCAATGTTAGCCCTAGATATATGCTACCATAAAAGATTTTTTTTTTTGGGGGGGGGGCAAAGTCTGACGTATTTTTACACTCCAGCAATATGTGCCAAAATGTTTCCCCAGAGTAAGCCCAAGTTGTTGGGAATGCAACACAGACACTGACTTCTGTCATGTATTTATTTAGGGACTGCCCAGTGTTAAAATCACTAAAACAAGACTTTCAGAAAATGTGGAACAAACCCGACTTTGTGATATTAATATTACTCCACCTTTACTGAACTAATAGAAACACAACAACCAGAAATGAAATACTGCCATTTCTTAGCAAGTTGGCTACGAAAAATATTTTAGTAAATAGCAGAAACGTGGTCTGTTCTACATCTGAAGTAAAGCTGAAAGTTTAAAAATACACGGCCTAAAACTGGTCTACAGTATTCAAGTCTCAGACTGTAGCAAAATGGATTCCTTGGATTTTGGATACGATTTCACAGTATAATGCTGAAGTTCATTTTCAAAAGTTTGCTATTACTGCAAAAATATTTTTATGGAAATGAACATGGTTGGGAAAAGGATTAAACGTGTTTACCTCACAAACAAGAGGTACAGGGTTTGAATCTCACTAAAGGAAATTGGCTATGCTTAATACGGTCCACAAGGGCAGCTAGCATAGTACTTACCTCTGAACCTCTTCTTTCCAGGTGTAGCTCACTGGAAATTCTCAGCAGAATACATTTTCAAATGACTACTGAATATGCCCAAAAGGTGTTGTTTAAATTTACCCTATAGTTGATCTTTATGAGACAGTATGACACGTTTTTGCTTAGAATTGTTAAGTGCTGCTGCCTATAAACAACAGATGTTATGATTATAACCAAGTTTTGCTCCCTGTGGAAGCTTGTTATAGAGTGGGGAGGTCAGGAAGATATGGGCATGGCTACCCACGCCAGAGACTTCTCAGTCAGCATATGTTGGGGTACATGCATGAGCATACTGAGGGGGTGTAAGAAGTCCCAGCAGTGATGCAATTGCTCGTGACCAGCAGGAGGCAGGGGTTAGATACAAATAAATGCTCTCACTGCAGAATGCCAGCAAGAACAAACAGCACTTTCATGATTTCCTAGATGATGGCCCCTCAAAGGTTTGACAGTCAGCAAGCACAGCAGCAGAAATACAATAAAAGATAATTACAATAAAGGTATAAACAAAAGAGAAGGGAGTGACTGTGTAAAACACCAGATCTTCTAAAAAACATGGAATTACCTCAATCACCAAGTGAGACTAAGTTATGAATGCTCCTATTACTAAACAGGAGTTACATGAAGTGGCAGTTTCCCATGAAAGCTCAAAACACAGCATGCCAATGACCAAACTGCTTTATACACCACCAGAGTGAAAACTTGAAACTGTGAGCACTTTTTGTAAGGTGATGGGCTTCCTTGCACCCAAACAACTCCATGTCTGAACACAAAGGACAAAGAAGTCTCCCAATACAAAGGTATCACAGCAGACACGTACAAACTGAACAGGCTGCGATTTCCTATGTAACACAATCAGTGATTTGATCCTGGAGTCTTGTGGACCCGGGTACCTGAGGCAATTGAACTCACCAACTTGCAACTAATGAAGCTGCAAGAGAGATGAAAGACTCTGGGAAGTGATAGACTATGAATGAAATTTTAAAATGATTAATTTGTAAAACATACTAGCTAAACCAACACAGTTTTTCAATATGATTCTGCAAACTAGGAGGTTCCTGCTTCATTCTAAGAGACAGCAGTCACCAGTAACAAAAGCAGTGAAGCTGCTAACACTGCCATCCTCTTTCAAGCTTATTTCAATGCTAAATCATACCTATTTATTGCTCATGACAAGTTTGGCAAAAATATAGTGAAATATATACTTCAGCTAATGGATGACTAATGTGGGTTTGTGTGACAAAAGCAAAACCTTTGACAATACATTAAAAACAGACATAATAATAAAAATGCAGTGCATGGAGCAATGTTATTCCGCACAAGTGTCAATTAGATGATATCCCTGTTTTGCTACTACAGCATGAGACCCAACATGAACAACACTTAGAAGGATGCTTATCGATTGTTAAGCACCACTAGACTTCCAAGATTTAAGTTCAGCTCTCCCAATGTGAAAAAGAAACTGATAAGAGCCAGTGATATTGGTAGCTTGAGTAAAATTCACTTACTGGTTAGTAAATACACTGACTAGATTCCAGCAAACAAGAAATGTAGAAAACCTGTAAGAAAAGGTGAAGAGAAAACACTGGCTGAAGAATTCCTGCAATGTTCAGCAAAACACAGTTCAAGCTTCAACTCTGGTAAAAGAGATGGCTTCTGGTAATTTTGAAAAAAAAAAAAAAAAAAAAAAAAAAGATATTTCCAGCAGGATTTTTTTTTAACTGAAAGGACACACATGTATGCTCCAAACCTGGCCATGAGAAAGCAGCCAAGATCTGTATTACTAAAGATGCAATTATACCAGCAGAAAAAAAGTTGATCCTGGAAAAACTGTGGAAGAAGGGAACTGTATTAAAAACTGGAGATAGCAGTGTGTTTGCAAAAATAGAAGTTATGTTCTTACCATAACGTTCCATGTTAGTTGTCTTCTTCTCGCCTTCTTCTTGCTGGATGGGTTCGGAGCCGACCTCGGCTCCGAGTCGGCCACTCTAAAAGCTCGAGAGTTGGTTCCACCGGCTCGAGGCTCCCCTTATATCCCACAATGCTAGGCAAGAGTTACCTCAGATCTCGTTTGTAAGCTAACCCCAGCTTATAAAAGTAAAAGAATAACTCTAAAACAGAGTCCACCTCTAACAACAGGAGGAAAGAAGAGTGACCTACATCCTGAACCGGGAAATATGCACAATAGCATATGCCTAAGAAAGAGGTGGGGGGAAGGAGGGTGGGACGCAAGAAGAAGGCGAGAAGAAGACAACTAACATGGAACGTTATGGTAAGAACATAACTTCTATATGTTAAGTTGTCTATCTCGCCTTCATTCTTGCTGGATGGGACCGCGTCCCTAGCACCTTGTCCCGGGTGGCCTAACGGAACAGACTCCTGAGAACAGTGGAACCAAAATTAGCTCTATGCCTAGAAGCTAAATCCAACTTATAATGAGAAATAAAAGTGTGAGGAGTAGCCCAAGTAGCCGCTGCACAAATGGTGTCAATAGGCAGTCTGTCTTGGAAGGCTAAAGAAGTAGCCAAAGCTCTGGTGGAATGGGCTTTAGGTTTATTAGGCAATTTTTGGTGTCTAATTTCATATACAAGGGAAATCAAAGATGTTAGCCATCTGGATAATGATAACTTTGAAACTGAAAGTCCCTTTCTGCTTTCCGCATAGGAGACAAACAGCTGATCAGATTTTCTTAATTGTTTTGTTCTATCCAAGTAGTACCTCAATTGACGAACATCCAGGCAGTGTAATTTTTGTTCAGACCTATTGGAATATTCTGGAAAAAGACAGGAGGTCAATGCTTTGGTTTAGATTTGATGTCGAGACCACCTTAGGCAAAAAGGACGGGTTAGTTCGTAAGGATACTCTGTCCTTATGAAACAATAGATAAGGAGGTCGACAGCTGAGTGCTTGAAGCTCTGAAACTCTTCTAGCTGAAGTAATAGCTACCAGAAAAAGAGTCTTCCATGATAGCAATTGTAAAGAACAGGAGACTGCAGGTTCGAAGGGGAAGAATCAAAGAAGCAAGTACTAAATTTAGGTCCCAAGGAGAAGGAGGATTTCTTATAGGAGGTCTGAGAAGAAAAACTCCTTTCAAAAAGGCTTTGCAAAGCTTGTGGGACATTAAGGTAGATTCAGAAATACCCACATGAAAGTTAGAAATAGCTGCCAATTGAACTTTAAGAGTAGAGGAGATGAACCTGCATGGAAGAGTTCAGCTAGAAAATCAAGGACTAATTGGATGGAAGCAGTGAAAGGATCTATGTCCTTTTCTTGAGCCCAATATGTGAAGCGTTTCCACTTACTCAAATAAATCTTCCTAGTGGAAGATTTATGGGAAGCTATCAAAATATCTCGAACAGAGTGAGATAATTGAGGAAGCCTGGCTAAGGTTGGAACTGGAGGAACCAAGCAGTGAGGTTCAGAGAGGGGAGGGAGCGATGAAGCTGACCCGACTGATGGATCAAAAGATCTGGAACTAGGTCCAGATTCCACGGTCGCTCCAAAAGAAATTGATGTAGAAAGGGGAACCATACCTGTCGAGGCCAGTAAGGAGCAATGAGGCCTTCTGAGCGATAGCTTTCTGTATCACTTGAGAGATTAGTGGGAAGGGAGGAATTAGTGGGAAGGGAGGAAATGCATACAGAAGTCCCCGGGGCCAAACTTGGACTAGAGCGTCTCTGCTGGGTTGGCCTGGTAAAGGGAATAGAGTGAAATATTCTCTGCACTTGCTGTTTTGGGGAGTAGCAAAAAGATCGCAGCAAGGCTGACCCCACTTGAGGAAAATTTCTCTCACCACAGAGTCTTTCAGAGACCACTCGTGAGGCATGAGGATTGCTCTGCTCAACTTGTCCGCAATTTGATTGGACTTCCCGGGGATGTGCGTTGCTATCAGAAACCGCTGAGAAGAAATCGCCCATTGCCACAGTCTTGAGTGCTTCTCGACACAGGGGGTATGACCTGGTTCCGCCTTGTTTGTTGATGTACCACACTACAGACATATTGTCTGTCTGGATTGCAATCGTTCCCAAGGGAAGAGAGTCTTGAAGGGCTTGCAACGCTAAAAGCACTGCTCTCATCTCCAGAACATTTATGTGCAAGTGGCATTCGTTTGGTTGCCATGTGCCCTGGACCGTCCTGCCCTGATAATGCCCCCCACCCGATCAGGGAGGCATCCGTTGTCAGAGTAGCAACCGGAGGGTGGAACAAAGGGTCTTCCCAACAAGAGCTGAGGGGAAGACATCCACCACATGAGATGATTTTGCACGCTTGTGATCATAATGGTGTGAGACATTGGAAGTTCCTGGTATGACCATTGAGTAAAGAGCATCCATTGAAGGATCCGCATATGGAATCTGGCTAATGGAAGCAGGGGTATGGCCGCCATAATTCCCAACACTTTCAGAACTAATCTGGCTTTGATTCTGTTGTTGTTAAGGAGTGAGACCAGTTTGTGAATGTCTGTTATTCTCTGATGTGTTAGTCTCGCAGACATGTCTACTGTGTCTAGATTTGCGCCTATGAAAGTAATAGTACGACAAGGCGACAAAACAGACTTTTCGCAATTTATTGAAATGCCTAACTTCTGACAAATGCGAAAAGTGTAATCCCTGGCCATCAGAAGGAGATGCTTGGTGGGAGCTGTGAGGAGCCAGTCGTCCAAATATGGAAACACCTGGAATCCTTGTCATCTCAGGTGAGAAGCTACCACTGCCATGCATTTGGTAAACACCGGGGCAGTGGTGAGACCAAAGGGCAGGGCCCTGAACTGAAAATGACTGGTTCCCAGCCTGAAGCGGAGGAATCTTCTGGAGCGCCTGTTCATTTTTATGTGATAGTACGCATCCTGAAGGTCTATAGAGCACATCCAGTTTCCTTTGCCCAAAGGGGAAGGATGGATTGTAGCGTGACCATCCGAAATCTTGTTTTCTTGACTGATCTGTTCAAGATACCGAGATCCAAAATTGGTCTCCAGTCCCCTGTTTTCTTTGGAACTAAAAAGAACCTTGAGTAGATTCCGGATCCTTGCTGGTCTGCTGGAACTGGCTGAATTGCTCTTTTGTAAGCAGTTTTGAAATCTCCAAAACCGCTAGATCCCTTTGAGCGGTGGAACATCTGGAAGGGATTTTTGATTGATTTGGAATGCGAAGAAAGGGGATAGAATAGCCTTCGAAATGATGGACTGTACCCATTTGTCTTGAGTCAGGGATAGCCAGGCTTCTGGGTACAGTGACAATCTTCCCCGACTGCCTCCGAAGATGGGCAGTCGGGCAACACCTCAGGGATGCTGAAAGGGCTTGTCAGGAAGGCTTCCCGATTGCCCTGGTTCTGCGGACCCCCTGCCCCTAGGGCGTCTACCATTGTTATTCCCGCCTCTGCCTCTGGCGGGGAAATGACTCTGTGCGTCAGGCGAAGTCCCTTGAGATTGTTTACGGAACCACATCTTTCCACCTTTCTGGCCTTTGGGGTAAGGCCTAGAAGGAGTAGAAAAACGGACTCCGACGGCAGAAAGGGTCTTGCCATCAGTTTCGCACCTAGTCAAGGTTTCTTTCACTTGAGGACCAAAGAGAGATGATCCATCAAACGGGGAGTTAGTGAACGCATGGTAAATGTCGCTGACGAGAACATCCGCTTCCCGTACCTGTCCATGGACCTAGATTCCTTGTTAGGTGGATGGACAGGTACTGAAGGATCAGCTAGCTCCTTCTTAGTGGCAGCAGCTACCACCATAGCATCCACAGAAACTCCTTTTGTTAAGAACTGTTTGTCTGCTGGTGCCGTTATGAACTTTGAGGGTCTCCTGGGAGTGGGGTCCACTGAATCAGGAGCCGTCCATGCCTTCTTAGCAACCACCTGCATGAGGGGGTCAAAGGGGGGAGACACCCAGGAGGTGGAAGGGGATAAAAATTTCTCTAAACTAAGGGAAATAAGTAAAATATTAAAATTAAAGGGGTTTTTAATAGACTAATTTACACAAAAAAGTCACTTACCAAGAACCGGTAGAAAACCAACACCTCGATAGCTGTAGCGGCAAACGAGATCTGGGGTAACTCTCGCCTAGCATTGTGGGATATAAGGGGAGCCTCGAGCCGGTGGAACCAACTCTCGAGCTTTTAGAGTGGCCGAGTCGGAGCCGAGGTCGGCTCCGAACCCATCCAGCAAGAATGAAGGCGAGATAGACAACTTAACATATGATGTTTTCACTGTACACCACACAGAAGAGAAGAAAATGTATCCCAGCAATCGAGGAATGTTGAGAGGCAGGTGTGAGATTCAAGATGTTGTATCCAGCGCTTTTCAGAATACCTTCTCCTGAGGGAACAAACAAATGTTTGGATGCAGATAATTCTATGGAGGAAATACGTAAAACTTTATCCAACAAAGTGTAAGCCATCAACCAGAACGGCAGTCTGCTTCTCATTCTTCTTGCAATAAAGCTCAAAGAAAAGGCTTGAGCCAGAAAAAAGTACAAGAGTTGAGTAAAAGAATCAGGCATACCTTAGATTTGAACCAGAGTCTGATGTTGGGAAACGGAGATAAAGTGGAAAAAGATCAGTAATTCTGATGTTCGTGAATAAATGAGATACTATAAAAGTATGAATCACATCTGCGATATACAGCTTTGCAAGAAAAAAATGGCTGAAAAAAAAATGTGGACTTTTGCTGACTTTGTTAAACTTCTGGATGGACTGTAAAGCTTGTATCCCACTTTGTCATTAATTAGAATGACATTAAAAAAGAAAAAAAGTAACCGAAAGTACAATTCCTGTTCTTATTCATACAAAACATTTCATGATATAAACTGCATGTGATATTCAGCAAAGCAGCTTCCATATAGTGTGTAGTCAGGGGTATTTTAAAATGTGGGGCGAGTATCTTCCATGACTGTTTATGTATCAAAAATACTAAAAGAAACAAGTACTTTCCTTCACAGTAAGAAATACAGGCTTTACAGTAAAACACATGAAGAAAGGCTGAACAAAAGCAAGTTTAAATGTCAATATGATGCGATATTGGGCTACTGGGCTGTAAATTGCACTGAAATAAAATTAAGATATTTTCTCTCTTTTTTTTTTTTTTTTTTATATATATATATATATATATATATATATATATATATATATATATATATATATATATATATACAGGGTGAATGTCTAGATCAGACATCCTTTGCATAAGCGTGTTTTTTGTAAGCAAGAAGGCATTACAAATAAGACAGATGAAAGCCATGACAAATGCTACATTTTCTACATCTACAAAAACATCTTGTTTTTTTTCCCCATTAGCTAATGTTCAGCGGGAGTTAAGAACTCGGCAGCTGTACATTCTGCCATCAGTGAAATTTACAAAGATTCACTGCTGACTGCTTTTATACGACAACTACCAATTTGCAGGTGCAAGTAATCAATTTTGAGAGTTCTGATCACTATGTACTGAGGGAAATGCAAAATTTAAAGAGTACGACAAGCAGTTAAAGTTTGAAATCATGGGAAGAAAATAAGACTAATGCATTTAAAAGAACAGTTGTTACATTTAAAGATAGAAAGTTTTCTGAAAGCATGCAAGCTGTTCTCCACAACTTGTAGGGGAACATAAGATAACTCACATCTGGCAGGGGAACAGCGGCAAGAAAAAAAAAAAACAGACAGTGGTCAGTGTAAGTGGGAACACAGGCCATGACATGCATTTTAACATGGATAACCTTAACTTTAGGTAAGGTAATGTCTATGGGTAGAGCTGTCTACTTGGGGCAAATGTACCCGATTGAACGGTTAAACAAATTTTCAATATGTACATAGTTCTGTGCATTTGTTCTAATTTAATAAGGGATGAAGGTATTCTGAAAATGTAAGATTTTTGTTTGATGGTCTTTACAACAGTCCTAAAAAATGTGATATTGGTTCAAACGAAGATGAGAAGAAACTGTATAAAACATCTGACTGCTAAACCGTGTGTACATGTAACAATTTTTATCACAGCAGCTACACCATCCATATTAACTTGCACAGTAAATACCCTTGCAGGTATAGACAAAGGAAATTGTTTTTCTTAATGTAATTCAATACTAAGTGCAAACAGTAATTGCTGCAGAAGACATGTTTACAAAGAAAAGAGCATGTGAATTTGGCAAAGAAAAAATTATTGGATGAATATTCACCAGAACATAAGGGACAAAGGAAGAGGGAAGTAATTATACTAACTGTTTGAGGGGTTCAAATAGTGACAGAAGAGCAAAAAAGACAATAATGGTAGATACGTAGTAATAAGGAGCTGCTACCATGTATTTATAAACCACCCAAAATAACTTGTTTTTGGTGCTTAAGAAATTTTTGGGAGAAAATCAGCTTTTGTCAGGGAATACTGCTTAGAGGTGGGGAAGAGAACTGGATTTGCAGTAGTGATGATGTATCGGGGTGACCGAAAAGAGGCAATGAGTATATTTCTGAAGAAATTTAAGAAAATATTTGCTACGGACGATGTGAATTCAGTAATAACTTGGGCAGAATTCACACAGTCTCCAAAGTACAACTGCGCTAGACTAGACAGAAATACATGCACTTAATTGAAAGCTTTGACAGGCATCCAATAACTTTTTCAGATCATGCACCAATAAAAAAAAAAAATAAATAAAAATGCAGGGTAATGGAGTAAAAAAAAAAAAAGTCCGCTGATATTTTCCCACCTAATCATTAGAGAGAAAAAACAATAAGGAATGGGTACTGGAAATTAGTTCATATTTACTACAGAAAGCAGATAGAAGATAATAGTTAGGGAGTGGAATAAAAACGGAGTGTAGAAACTATGGTAAAAGAGATGTGGTTAAGAGGAGTTTACTATCAAAATTAAGATCAACACTTAAGCAAAGCTGGGAAGGTCGAAAGGCTGCTTAAGACTTCATAATGCCAATCTGGAAAATGTTCAACTCTACATTAGTGAATGTGGAATAGGCGTTCTGATAACGGATTACATTAGTGAGATAAGGGTACTTCCCCGCCCCTCCCCCGATTCCCACTGTAGTGCGATCTTGGAGTTGGAATACATAATATGCAGGGGAATGTGGGGAGAGCAGAGGGGCTTGCTCCCCTGCAAAAACGTTACTGATAACATGGCTTTTCACCACTGGAACTTCTGGTGTTTAAATGTTGATTCCGTGATACCATTTCCAAAATTTTGTAATTTGTTAAGGTGGAACATTATTTTGATCTTCCATATTTTTGATAGTAAACCATTAGGAAGTAATTGGAATTACTCACAAGGGGTTGACAAACGTATTGCAGAATAAGTGGAATCTGCCAGCAGAACAGGAGGTACAAACACAGAGTGATAAAGAGAAAATAAGGGAACATCTGGATAATATGCATATATGTAGAAAGACTGCTGTTAAGCAACTATTTTTACTAACTCCACAACACAAAAAAACTTTTAGCACAACAACTTAAGAAACAGAAAAGTAAAAAGGGTTGCTGCCAAACTCAGGGAACCTATAACAAAGAAAAAATAAACAGAGATCCTTAGAGGTATTAAGAAATATTTTGGAAAGGTTATGAAATTTTGTATAAAAGGAAAGAAATTTGGAAAAGAAAGAGCACTAACGGAAATTTATGGAAGACAAGTATACCAAAGTTAAAGGTAAATGAGCCTCAAAAATGATATACAATTCAGTCTTCAGGAACAGACTGTATTCTTTTGGAAGGAAGAAAGTGATAAAGATCTGGTACATTTTGTTTAACTTAGTTTTAAATGAGGGGGAAGTACCAACATTGTGTAAGAAAGCTGTGGTGGTGGCTACATTATCTAAGGACAGTAAAGACCCATCTTCATATAAATCTATATCAATTTTAAACCACAACTATAAAAAGTGTTTACGTTTACACTAGCTTAAAGAATTGTAAAGGTGCTGCCAAATCTGATAGATATGGGGTCAATGTGTTTTTTGTGTAGGGGAGGCAAAAATAATGGACTACATTAATAGAACAATGATGATCCAGAGGGAAGTAGAGTGAAAGAAGATACTGCCGTTGTCGGTGGGTCTTGATGCAGAAAAAGCATTCAACAGAGTAAGCTGGGATTTTATGAGTAGGGCAATGGAAGCATTTGCATTCCATGACACAATAAGGTTACTTAAGAGAATATATGAAGGATTGGGTGCTATTAAAATGGGAAGGTTCCTATCTAATAATTTAAGCCTTGAACAGAGGAACAAGGCAATAGTATCCTCTTTCTCCTTTGGTATTTACTTTATATTTAGGACCAGTGGCAAAGAAAATAAGGGAAATGCAAGAATATAACTGGCATTATAATAAAAAAAAAAAAAGGTTGGCTTTACTTGCAGATGATATTTTTTTAACCTGATAAATCCAGAAAGGGACATCTCAGTACTTTGGAACACAGAGTTTCAAGTTGTTTCAGACTATAATAGTGAAGATAAAACAAAAAGGCTACAACCATAAATCATGTACCCACACACAACTTGGTTCAGCAATATTTCACATTTATGGGGACATGGTAAGACTGAAGAATTTAGGAGTATGGATTAAAAAGGCTTCAGTTACAGCAGCTAAGAATGTGTGAGAAGAGACTAAACAGATCATACAAAAAAAAATGACAAAATGGATGCTCTGTTTACTGATATGGATAGTAAGTTACAAGCAGTGAAAATATTTCTAGTCTATTTCATTTCATATACAGTTCAGGCACGCGTATACATTATGTACAACACATACACATAGAGATAAATATCTATACATCTATGTCTACGTATCAGAAACATTCTGAACAATTAACGAGTTGAAGTTTTATCAAGAAGGGGAGTGGGAGAGAGTCAAGCAGAAAAAGCTGATCCTTCCAATACAACAAGGTGGTGTAGGATTACCTGACCTGAAGGGATATTTTAAAGCTACACAGTTAAGGCTCACACACAACAAAAGTAGAAAGTTATAATCTAATTAATATACGTTTGCCTATGTCTTGTGTAACAATTTGACAAGTGTTTACAAAAAAAAAAATTATGTACTCTCCATAACGTTCCATCCGAGTAGTTCTACTTCATTTGTCTTCAACCTGTGGGATACGGATCTGAGCAGTCATGTTTACTAGCATTTTCTGAGCTCAAGCTCCTCCCCTTACCCATAATACACCTCCACTACCTTCCATCCCCAGATTGAGTTTGTCGAACCTTATACCGATAACCAGACCTGAAAAAAAAAAAATACTACGACCTATAACGGCAGCCTGTAGGCTGTTTATATGCCAAGGTCCGGGGGAAGGAGGGGACGGACGGTTGAAGACAAATGAAGAACTACTTAGATGGAACGTTAGGGTGAGTACATAACTTCTTTATCTGAAGTAGTTTACTTCATTTGGTCTTCAACATGTGAGACAGAGTCCCCAGCTACAAAACTCCTGGGAGGCCCTCATGGAAGGTTATTCCGGAGCACCGCAGAACCAAAGGATGCTCTCCTTCTGGAAGTCTAATCCAATTTGTAATGAGAAATAAACGTATGAGATGAGGACCAAATAGCTGCAGAACAAATATCATCCAAAGACACTCTAGACCAAAAGGCCGCAGACGTAGCCATGGACCTAGTGGAATGATCTTTCAACTGACCTGCAGGAGATGTGCCTCTGTCCTTATAGACCTGAAGGATGCATGAAGAAATCCATCTAGCAATAGTGACCTTGGAGATTGTATCATTCTATAAACCTTTTTTGGGGAGACCCAACAATAAGATTTACGGAAATTTTGAGTCCTGTGTAAATAAAATCTTAACCGTCTATGAACATCTAACAGGTGGAGTTGGTATTCCATCTGGTTAGAAAAATTAGGAAAAAACACAGGCAAATTGATGGTCTGATAGATATTGACTGATGATGCCACCTTAGGAAGAAAGGATGGACTGGTTCGAAGGGAAACCCTATCTTTGTGAAAAATCATGTAAGGAACTTTGATGGACAAGGCCTGTAATTCTGAAACCCTTTTGGCAGAGGTAATAGCCACCAGAAAAGCTGTTTTTCAAGATAAATATTTCAGATCCGTTATTGCAATATGCTTGAAAGGCAGAGCGACCAAAGCTTGAAGAACCATAGTAAGGTCCCCATGAGGGAACAGGATCTTTGACCGGGGGGGGGGCATAACAAAAAATGCCTTTAATAAAAACTTTACACAGTCTGGAAGAGCCTAGAGGCGCAGAATTCTCACCCACATGAAAATGAGAGATGGCAGCCAACTGAACATTGACAGTAGAAGAACTAGCTCTGTGTTGAAAAATATCAGCTAGAAAATCAAGAATGGCGGAAATAGGAGGCGTGAAAGGGTCTAAACTCCTCTGAGAGGCCCAAAAGGAAAAATGTTTCCACTTGCTGCAATAAACCTTCCTGGTCAAAGATTTATGAGCAGCCGCCAAAATAGATCCAAATGAGGAGGATAGTCCCAGGAGTCCTAGCAATCACAGGAACTGGAGTAGCCAAGCTGCGAGCTTCAAACTGTCCAGATTCGGATGAGGCACCCCGAAGGGCGTGAAATTAGATCCTGAATGGGATCCAGGATCCAAGGCAGAGCCAGAAGGTGAGACCAAAGGATGGGAAAACATACCTGGCGAGGCCAAAATGGGACAATGAGGATCACTTTGCTCCCCAGTTGACGAGCTTTCTGTAGAAAGCTCGAAATAAGAGGTACTTGGCAGCTAAGCATGCAGAAGACCGGGAGGCCAAGTATGAACTAGAGCGTCTCTGGGGGACTTCCCCGGCAAGGGGTTCAGAGCGAAAAACTCGCTGCACTTCGTGTTGGAAGGAGATGCGAAGAGATCACAGCAAGGTTGACCCCGCTCATGGAAGATCTGTTCCGCTACTGACAGACTCAGAGACCACTCATAAGGCATCAGACTGGTCCGACTTAACTTGTCTGCTAGGATGTTGGACCATCCCAGAATGTGCGTTGCGATAAGAAAGCGACCGGTGAAGATCACCCATTCCACACACTCATTGCCTCGTGACAAAGGGGGATAAGCTCTGGTCCCTCCCTGTTTGTTGCTATACCAGACCACTGACATGTCTGACTGAATTGCAATTGTTTCCAGAGGAAGAAAGGCATGAAGGGCCTGCAACGCTAGAAGGTCCGCCCTCATCTCTAGGACATTTACGTGCAAGCTGGTCTCTATGGGGGACCATAGGACTTGGACTGACCTGCCCAAACAATGCACCCCCCACCCGAGTTGGGAGGTATCCATGGTAACTGTGGCTTGGGCCAGGGCTACAACAAAGTGCTGTCCCTCCAAAATGTCCAGAGAACACATCCACCATACAAGGGATGACTGACATACTCGATGAGTTGAATTGGATAAGCCAATGGCAGTTCCAACAGGGACCATTGTACAGCTAGAGTCCACTGTGGAATTCTCGTGTGTAACCAGGCACATGGGAGAAGAGTTATGGTCACCGCCATCGAGCCCAAGGCCCTCAACACCAATTCAGCCATTGGTAGATCATGGAGACATGAATCCTCAGGTTTTGAACTCTCTCCGAGCTCAAGAAGATTTAGCACTGAAGAGTATCTATCCTGGCACCAATGTAGTCTATCACCTGTACAGAATCCAGGAGAGATTTGGATACATTGATTATGATCCCCAAATGCAGGGCAATAGTCAGGAAATAATCCCTGGTTTGGTAGAGCAGACACCTGGTGGGAGCAGAGAGGAGCCAAATCGTCCAGGTACAGATATACCTGAATCCCCTTAAGCCTCAGGTGAGCCGCTGCCACCGCCATCACTTTGGTAAAACACCCTGGGGGCTGTGGTGAGACTAAAGGGTAGGGGCTAGAAATTGGTAATGACCGACTCCTAGCTGGAGGCGGAGAAACCTCCAGGAGCTTCTGTGCATTTTTATGTGATAGTAAGCATCCTGGTGGTCTAATGAGCACATCCAGTCGCTCTCTTGCGGGTACAGCATGATGGAACTGTAATGTGACCGTCCGGAACTTTTCTTTGGCAACCGACAGGTTCAGGGTAGAAAGGTCCAAATGGGCCCAAGTCCCCCATTTTCTTTGGCACCAAAAAGAACCTGGAGTAGAAGCCCGATCCGGACTGGTCTGGGGGGGGGGGTTTCGATGGCTCATTTTGCTAGCAGCTTGGAAATTTCCTGTGCTGCTTCCTCCCTTTACGTGGGTGGTACATCCGGGAGGTGTCTGCAAGATTTGGGGGACCCCCACAAAGGGGCTAGAGTATCCTCTGGATATGATCTGAAGCACCCAGCGGTCTGATGTCATGGACTCCCATGCCACTATGTGCATGGACAATCGTCCACAACTGCCTCCAGAGTACAGCAGTCGGGCCACCCCTCAGGGTTGCTGCCCGGGTCTGAGAAAGGTTCAAGACCCAAAATTCCTCAGAACCCCTCGTCCATTCTATCCGCCTCTGCCTCTGGGAGAAGAGCCCAGAGTGTCCTGCGAATGTGGAATACTGTGACTTCCGGAACCATATCTTCTTTTGCCCTCTCTGGTTCTGGGAAAAGGACCTTTGAGGGTTCGAGAAGCGGATCCCGACAGCAGACAGCACTTTCCCATCATTCTCACTTGGGACTAATGTCTCTGACGGTCTTACCAAAAGAGAGTAGAGCCATCATAAGAGGCACTGGCAAAGGATGCCTTGAAGGATTCCAAAAATTGACAATCTGAGCCAGGCATAGCGCCTCATGGACACGCCGGACTCGGCCACCCCTTCTGTAGCATGTCAAAGTTGCATAGACATGCTGGAGACTGCTTTTAAAGTGGCCATCCTCACTGGAGAATGAAGCCCTGTCCTCCTGCGACATGGACTTGGGGGGGGGGGGGGGATTCCTCCAGCTCCTTTACCAGGTGGCGTTGGGAGTCTGGTGACATGGGCCAGGTAGTGCAGCTCCCTAATGGAGAAGGTAGCTGAAACATACATCCACTTCCCTAGGCGGTCCATCATCCGCAACTCAAGGTCAGGAGGATGAACCGAGGAACTCTACTGTGCCAGTTCCTTTTTTGTGGCTGCTGCTACCACCATAGCATCTACGAGAGAGCCCTTGTCCATGCTGGTCTGTGGGAGACTTAGGATTTTGTCAGGTCTTTTTGGAATTTGTTCCATGGTGTTGGGCTCCTTCCATGCCCGCGAGGTGACCAGATCCACCAAAGGATCCATGGGAAGGGACACCCAGGAAGTAGATGGGCCCATACCGAAGGCCTCCAGGAACACAGACTCGTCAGAAGGTGGTTAGGGGGCAGACCAACCTCCCCCGCTGGCACAAGATTTCCCTTGGAAGATGACCCAAGGGAACCTTCTCCACCATCCAAGTCCATATCCTCAGTGAGGGACTCTTGGGGGGGGGGGGGTCTAAGTGCCTCCTCTTGCACATATGCTTGCGAGGTACCTCTCCGGTGGGGCTCTCCAGGGGGAACCTCACAAGCCACTTGTTCCTAAAGGGGGGGGGGACCGCCTGGGGGTCCTTTAGCATGGGCTGTCCCTCTGGTAAAATGATGGGGACAGTAGCAAGAGCCGAAAGGGTCTGGGTGGAGTCAGAGGGTGTAGCCAGGGGTCTCGATCCAGTGGACAGAACCCTTTCTACCACATCGAATGTTGAGTGAGAGCAAATCTCCTGAAAAACCAATAAGGAGGCAAGTCTCCCCAGATGAGAGAATCAGAGCTGGGCCCAAAGTGGACGGAGCTCCAAGAGAGGGAACTTGGCCCAACAAAGGCGGAGCCTATGAAAAAAGTTCCACTCCCTCGGATCAGACACCCAAGCTCTGGCTCCGAGAGCGGCTCGGATCTGACACGCTTCAGGCAGCTTGTCAGTATCGAGGAAGCAGGTACCATTGGCGCCGACCCCCTGATTAAAGCTATCCTCGGATCCGAATACTCCAAACTTGATGGACAGATCGGAGAAGGAGATATCGGCTGGAAAAAAAGAAGCGAACTCCCACCTCCTGAGGGAGAGGGGACTGGCAAGACCCCCATCTGGATCGAGTACAAATGAACCTCATCATTTCATCCATATCAACCTCAAAGACCAGGTGGACCTTGACAAGGCCACAGACTCTGAGGGGCACCGAGGCCCAAGAAGCTGAGCATGTCTCCTCCAGCTCCAGGGAGAACCTCTGAGATCGGAGCAGAGGGGAGTCACGGATCTGTAATGTTTTCCTTTGTGAAGGAAGGTCCAGAGAACTTTCGTTTTCCCTCACCTTTGACTCTCTCCTCCTCTCCGCCCCTTTTCCGCTCCATTTCCACAAGCTTTTGTACAGGAGGTTGAGTCCCAGCCTGGGAGGGAGGAGAAGCCAGGGGAAGAGAGAAAGGAGAGGCAGCTGCTGTGACCGAAGCCGGAAACGAGGCAACAGTCACTGAAGGGGGAAGAAGGCCTTTTGAGGGCCAACTTGGCCCTCCTATCTTTAATAGCGCAAGGGTTGAATCCCACACATATAGAGCAGTCCACAGTCAGATGGGCCACGCCCAGAGGATAATTTATGGCCACACTCAGTGCAACGTTTGAAAACAGGCTAATCAGCCATACTATCAACAGAAAGAAAAAACTATAGAAAATGTTCTCTTTCTTTCTAACACACCCACTTACCACACTCGCACACAGAAAACACTAAGGGGGGGGAGGGGAGCAAAAAATCCACACAACTATTCAAACTAATCTAACTACCCTAAAACACTAACTCGACGCACCAAGCGAGGGTAAGAGAAAGTGGAACCTATTCTATCACTACCTAACAATTAAAAAAAAAAAAAAAGGGGGATTTAAAAGTTTTTTTACCCACTTGAAAAACTTGGAGCTCAAGAGATCACAATGCATAAGCTATTTGCGGCAAACGACATCTGGGGATGGAAGGTAGTGGAGGTGTATTATGGGTAAGGGGAGGAAGCTTGGAGCAGATACTAGTAAAGCTGCCTGCTCGGATCCGTATCCCACAGGTTGAAGACCAAATTAAGTAACCTACTTCAGATCAATTGTTAAACACCCCTATGATGTTAACACTCCATCTGGCACTACATTAGCCATGAACCAGGGTGTTATTTAACAAGCATTTGAGTTTAAATAACACTAGCAGAACAAGAACCGAGTGAATTTCAACTCCATTTCTGTCTACACTACACTCAGTAGAATGTATTTTGGAACACACTGCTTCCCTTACACTGGGAATATGTAGGGGCAAAGTGTTCCCAACTACATTATTGGTTTTCAAAGCCAACACAAGACTTTCCTTTTTTTTTTAATTTTTCTGCAGCTACTATTCCATGGAGCAGACAATTCTCCAGTCACTACAAAGACTTAACGATAACCTGAAATGCATTCTCAACATGGATGCCAAGATTCAACTCTCGAGCAAATTTCTTGGCATCCAGGTCTCAAACACAAGTTTATCATTGAGAATGTAATGGGTTTTTCACATACCTTCATAAACTCCATATATGAGCAATCTAAATGCCCATATCAAGAATGTACTATCAACGGGAACAAGACAAGGCTGACCCCTTTCCTCATTTAGGTTCTCTTTGTATTTATAGTCTTAGGCAGTCATGATACAGAAATCAGACTTGGAAGGGCATACAGAAAATCAGTAGGAAAGAAAGATTTCACAGTTTGTGGAAAATATAAGGATTTAAGAGGCTGACCTTGAAAATGACATAGAAAAATCTATTCATTCAAATGCTGGATACATTTGGTAAAATAGCAAAAGGTTTAAAGCTCAGTCAAAAAGAGAAGAATAAATGATGACACTTCAATTATAGTGACAAATACCTACCAGTATCCATGGCAAACATTCGAGTTTTGACTAACTAGCAATTTGAATCCACTGTTAAAACATATGGAGACTTAAAATGAAGACTTCAGTACATGGAAAACGTTTGGACTGGAACTTTATCAATGAATTCAGGTAGAACTTTTTTGCTGCATGTCTTCAAAACAATACCGATCCCACCAACATATCCTACTTATGTTTCAATGGGAGTTAAGGTCTCTTAAGTCAGAGTTTAGGATGGTATTCATTTTATGGATGTGCAGAAGCTTACAAGGAACCAAATCTTTCAATCCACCGTAGACAAGGTGCAGATCTCCTCTCAAGAGTCAGCAGGGAACAGAAACAAATGAGAGTGCTGGCTAACTCAGAGGACATGGCCTTGATTTTTTTTTTTGGTAAGGAAATGCTGCACTCTCTCCAGCTGGGTCACACATTCCAAAAGAGGCATTACACTGTATTACTGGTCTGATAAGGAAGGAGTAGAGAGGGACGATGACTTACCAGGATCTAGAAAACAGACCCGGAGTGATTAGTCTGGCTATATGAAAGGATTTCCTAACAGTGGTCACATGATGGTCAAAGGATAGTTCATAGTCAATGAAGGTGTCCAAGTTCCTATGGGCAGAGTTAGTTTTTAAAGGGGAATTGCCTATGTGACAGAAATAGGAGTGCCCAGGTATGCCCAAGGACAATGCTGCATTTTTTGGCACAATCTGAGGTCATGGTGCAAGCACCACTTGTCAACTTGGATACTTATGACAACTCCAAGTAAACTTATTCTCAGGCCTTTGGTGTCTGCTTTAATGTAAGAAGCAGATACCAAACAAGAGTTGTTGCGGGGCTGGTAACCACTCTTAGATGAGAAGGTGCAACACTAACAGACTGGATTCTGTCAGTGAGCCAGTTTACTATTCAGCAGGTAAACAAGGGTTTACATATAACTGAACTAACTTGTAGATGCCAGTGTACAGAATGGTATCAAATGCTTTGGCTAAATTCAAGTATGCTACATGAATTTATTTACCAGAGTCAAATGCCACACTGACTTTTATTCATTTATTTTTTTTAAAACACATCAAAAAAGTCCAACAATTTAGAGAGATGCTATCTACATTGAGCATACCCAAACTGATTTGGATCCAGGTTATGAAGACTGTTCATGTCTGTTTATGAGGTCCATATGGATGCACTCTACTGCCTTGTATAGTTAAGGCTGTTGAATCTGACATAGGGCTACAGTAGCCCGGGTCAATCATGGTCCCCCCTTTGTGGAGTGGGCTGACTACAGCAGTTCACACATTTGGCACAAACCAAGTCAGAGGCTGTGATTGAACAGTTACAGTAAGGAGTCAACCAGGAAATGCTTGCCACTAACAAGTTAGGTTGGTACACACCTTTGTGAGGAGGCAATACTGTTATTTATTAACACATAAAAGGTGTTCTTTATTTTATACAGTGCGCACTTTAGAACCTATACTTCTAAACTTTACTTTTGTTTCGTTTTTAGTTGACAGCATCAGACGCTCCCGATGTTGGGCCAACTATAACTATTTGATGACTTGCTTTACGATATAAAGGCTATACGACAAAAAGGAGTTTCAAGTTTTAGCATTCAATTAATTGCCATTCGACTAATGTTTTCTTCGACAATTAACCATAGACCTGTAGAAAACATGGCTTGAGCAATGCAGGATGCATGAAATGGAAAAACAGATATGACCTTAAATACAGAACCACTAAGTATTTTTTCTCTACAACCATCATTCTTGTTGGTAGCAAATTTTCAAAAAGATTTTGGTGTGTAAAAACAGAGTAATATTAAACATCTCAAATCATGTCCCACAGCAGATTTTACTATGCACACATGTACATGCACAGAAAACGTAAACAAAATGAACTGCATAGTCCTTTCTTGTTCAACAAAGCAAATCTGAGAATTTTTTTTCTCACCCTCCTCCGCAATGGGAGGGCTCTCTCACAGGTTCCTATCATCTGCTCAATCACCCCCCCCCCTTTTTCTTTGTAGTCCACATTGTATGTGACAGAACACATCTACTATGCCTTTTTCACATCATGGTTCACATAGGATGCACAACTACTAAGCTCAAATGCTCTCAAACTACTACTCTAAAAATGAAGTCTAATGTATACTGAAACTTATTGTTTGCAGTGCGGCACTTCCTCAGACATGCACAACAAATTTTATAGGACTGTCATGCACAGGAATGTTGCATCATGGCAAAAGTTTTTCTTATTTGGTAGGACAGGACACTTTCTGCATTCACTGTACAATGAATTTTCAGTGGCATCTCTACTTCCCTTCCAAATTAAAAAGACATATGCCCACAAGGGTGCTACATTATTTTTACACATTTGATAATTAGGTAAACACACAGGAACATTGTCTGTAAAATTACTTAGAGTCACACAGCACAGAAAGAGCAGGAGAGCATCAAATGGCTCTCCAATAACCAATTCATACTTAACCCGAAAAAGACCAAACTTCTAGTTTTCCTCCCCAAGTCACTGTCCCAACACAAATCCACATTCACCATTAAATCTCTTAACACTAATGTTGAAACCATACTAAGCTTCTCTGTGCCATTACTGATGACCAACATAAATGACCTTCGTGTGCTCCACTGTATTAAGAAAACATAAAAAAGTAGGCTTACTGTACTTTTTAACTAAGGAGTCCAGACAGATACTTGCCTATGCTTCCTTCCCAAATTCTATAGCTCATAAATCTCAATTTACAATCTAATCTCCTCAATAATAATAAAGTACATTTGCTTCGAATAAGCCTTCCAAAGCTCATCACTGTATTGCTCTCAAGACACTAAACTGGTTAGAATTCCCTCATCTCCAACTTTCACAATTTACTATCATCCACTCCACCCTGTACAAACCTTTCTCCTGCCCTGGTATCTCCTCTATACACTCCCCCTATACCCCTGCACCCCCCCCCCAAAAAAAAAAAAAACTTAGGAGCTCTGCGCAATATCTCCTATAAGTTTTAAAAGCCTTTAAGAGATCTACTAGACAAAAATTTTACAGCTACTTACCAGCCTTCTCATGGGTTCCATAAGAAAAATTAATCAAATTTTCGAATTTAAGAAAGCTCTGAAAAAGATTACCCAAATACTACCTGGATATGTCAGTATAAAAATCCTCCCTAAACTCCTTACCCTTTACCTCAGTCGACTTTTCTCTCTTTTCTTACTTTCCTTTAACATAGTCTTAACTCCCACCCTATCAGCTCTTTCCTTTGTTTCCTCCAATGTCTATCTTACCTCCCTTCTCACACTACCTTCTCTCTCCTCATCTTTACCACTCTAATTATCCAAGTTCTACACCAATTCTATTCCCTACCCTCAACCCAATTTTATTTATCTTCTCCAATACTAACAGCTGTCTTCCTATTTCTCCAACTTCCTTTTTAATAACTTGATTGTTCCCTTGTACTTATATATATTACACACACACACACACACACACACACACCTTTACTTGTATAAAATGACTAGTCTGCATTTGTATTACTCTTGTATCCTTCTATATTCTAAAAATCACTGTATAACTGATGCATGTCATAATGGTTTTCATCTGTATTGTTTATGTACTACTGTATTTGCTAATCTGCATTTTTTACGGTGGAAGTTCTCTCCCTGGGCCTTCACTAAAAAAGGGCCTTTGCTCAATCCGACTATCCTGGTTAACAAATGTCAAGTAAACATACCCTATACTCAGACCACCAACTCATTAAGACACAACAGAACTGTAATCCCCTGCAGTGCTAATTCCTGTATGTGACAGTCCTAGTAACTTTGTTGTGCAGGTCTGAGGAAGTGTCACACTGCAAACAATAAGTTTCAATATACACAAGATTTCATATTAAATTAGGAATTTAACAGCACTTGAGCTTGGTAGGCGTGCATCTTATGTTAACTGTGACGTAAAAAAGGCATAGTAAGTACATGTTCTTTTACATACAATGTGGACTACAGTGTTCTTTTACAATGTGAACAGGAAAGTAAATATTGTGGGAAGAAATACCCAGGGAATTATGGCTAGGCTTGTATAGGGCCTAGGGCCAATAGCCTAGTACCAACCTATGGACAAACAAATAAGGGGTGGTTAGGGAGACAATAGGAAACAGCGAGACAGCCCTCCCACTGTTGATAAGGAGGGTGAGAAAAAAAATTCTCAGATTTGCTTTCTTGAACAAGAAAGGACTTTAGCATTGCATTTTATTTAGAATAATGGGGTACAGAAACATCCATTAATGTGCATTAACTGACACACTTTTCATTAACAGCTTCGGTTGATATTATTCTGCCGAGTGCATACCTCTCCCAGTGGCTCAGATTTTCAAGGACATCCCTGACTATTTTTTAAGAAACTAGATTATTAATCATACAGTTGTCTTTCAATTAATACAGACTATACTAATTCAACTTGTCTTTTACATTTTAAAAAGTTTACACAACCACTACGCAAAAAGTGTCCCCAATTTGGAGTCTCTGTCCCAAAATGGGGACACTTAAAAGGAGTAATATTAACTTGAAACATTGTCAATACAAAAATGTGAATTAATATACACTTTGAAGTTTTAAAAAAATCTGCAACTCAGAACATAAGAGGCTGAAAGCTATGAATCAGTATTTATTAAACAAAAAATATACAGGACAAATTCGTAGCGTGTCACCTTTTGTCTCTTCATTCTTATAAAAATGTTAGAGTACTTTTTTAGTTACCATAATAGCATAATACCAAGTAAAGCGAAAAACCTAATAAAACTGTGCAAAAGGCTTCCACGCTGAAAATATATGCTACCCTATAAGGGGCGAGGTCAGAGCGAAGGTACGTAATTTACTGCTTTATGAACTAATTTCAAAGAAAATCCAATTACTACAGTAAGCATTAATTTAAAAACAGTTTACATGAGGCTACGCTAACTTTCTACACAATTCCGATATCCTGACAATTAAGTGGCAAGAGAAAGGTTTTTAAAGTTCCTCTTTACTTTCGTGGTGAATATACATAGAAATGTCTTTAAAGAAGAGAGAAACTCCCTTCGAACGTTTATCACAACTTATAACCACCTGCATTCTCTGGACCTCATCACATTAGATAACCAACAATAACCAAAGCCCAACAAACCATATACAAAAGGAAACTGAAGCATGTCACTTAACATACATTTTACCAAAATAATACACTTTTAACAGAATAAAATGTTTATCTCAACAGGGTTCCAATCGATACATTAAAAAGACGTAACAGAAACACAGATGGCAGCAGATACAACCACAGTACGTGAGTTTAATTTAACTCACCATCATTTTACAGCACGGTTAGTGAAAACAGCTGTCAAGCCGGCTAATGAATAAACCTCCCAGAATCCCTTAAGCGTAAGGAACGTTCCGGAAACTTGGTGAAAAGAGGTAGTAGAAAAGCACGGAGAAAGCACTCGCCGCCATAGACTACAACTGGAAACTAGAATGTCTACTTGAGGCTGTAAGGCTCATAGACTGCCGTGCTGCCATCTGTAGAAAATATAGCGATAGTGTAGTGGACTGGCTCACCAGATGCGCAGTAGCAAGCACCGCCCCAAACCCTCCCCCGTTGTTGTACGTCAGTTGGAAGTATTCATATTCATCCGGTGTGAATGAATATTTATTGTTTCCGAACTGTACGATGCCACAATTTTTTATGTGCTAAACATTAAATGACAGCAAGTTTTGACAATAGAAATTAGAAGTATGCATGTAATCATATTTATATGTATATTCTGTTTAGGCGCGAACTGTACGTGCTACAATACTGTGTAAAGCATTTCCCAAGCGAGACTTTTTCGCGTTAAATTAGTCGAACTGCTGGGCAGTACTGTGTTAAGGGGCAAAAGAAGTTAACTCTAGTTATCATATCGATATCTTAACGAGACGGCAGTAGCAGTCCTGCCAGCTGTGAAATTGTAGTTATAAAAAGTCATGTTACATTATTAGAGTGCATCCATTGTGAATGGTGAAGTTAGTAGTGACTTGACAACTGTAGCATGAGGTAAAGAATGGTGGTGAGATTGCTAATGGAATTGAACTCAGTACTTTTTAAACTGTGCTTTCCAAGAAGAGCTGTAATGATTAAGATTGAATGTTATTTTAGAGTCTCACGGGTGATACAAGACAGCGAGTAGAATACGCTTGGGGGTATTATTAAGTGACTGGGGAAATGGCATTTCTCTTCATTTTCATGGCTGTATTTTCACTAAGCTTCTCCGAATTGTGATAACTACATCAGGTGTGACCGAACTGTGTGTGACAACTGTATGAAACATTACATTAAAGAAGTGACATAGATAAACAGCTAGTGAGAGCAAAGAACGTGATACTTTTACAGTACAGGATATCACGGCCTAATATGAATGGCATGTCAATCATGCCTCATTTCATATGCAACTTTTCACGCCAATCACCGGAGCCCCGCCCTCTCCTGCACATAACTGAAGGTGAGCTAGTATACTACATTATCGCCGAAAATATTGTGACCAGGAGCTGTCTATCGTGCAGATTTTATAATTTTTGCAAGAAGTCGCCTAGTAGTACAGTGTGAAAACGAAATGAAGCTACTGTACTTGCATTTTTAAACAAATGAACTATGCTGAAAAGTTTGGCTTTGTATTTAGGTTTGCCACCTTTTCAGATGGACAAAGTGGGACAATTGTGGTACAAATATCAGATTTTGCAGGCCAAAACATACCCACGGCCAGTACAAGGGACAGAGCTTCACTCTTTTTGCCTGGTCTGCAAGGCCATGGAACGTATCATCATGGAACTTATAAACAAAGACATTGGTAATCTCCAAACTCTAGATCCCACCCATTACGGGTTTATAAAAGGCAGATCATGTCTCCTAAACCTGATAGACTTCTTTGAAGCAGTCACCAAAGCCGTAGACAAGGGTAGGGTGGTTCACACAGCCTAGCTAGATCTTGCCAAGTCTTTTGACATCACCCCCCACTCTGGAATTATAGATAAACTCACTAAACTAGGTATAAATCCCTATGTCACAGGCACAAGATGGGTTGCCAACTGGCTCACTGACAGAACCCACACTGTGAAAGTAGCAGACTCCAAATCCGACTTCAGACCAGTGACAAGTAGAGTACCACAGGGTTCAGTCCTGGGTCCTCTCCTGTTTGGTATCTACTTCTCTGAAGTACAGATTAACACAGAAGGTCTTTGGCTAACAAAGTTCGCAGATGACTGCAAACTAGGAGCCATAATCGAAACTCCTAACGATGTGGACATCCTACAAAAGGGCCTCACTGAGACAGATGCCTAGTGTCAAAGCCATGGCCTCAAGCTCAATGCCAAAAAGTGCATTGTCATCCCCTTTGGTAAAAACTCTGTACCCATGAACTACAACATAGGCGGTAGTATACTTAACATCGAAAGTGTGATAAAAGACCTTGGGACACAGGTGGACAGTAGTCTCTCCTTTGATAATCACATCGCCACAGTGGTCAGGAAATGCTTCTATGTGGCACACCTCATCACAAAAGGTTTCTCATCCAGAAAAAAAGAGGTCATTGTTCCCCTCTACTCATCACTCATTAGACCCATTATAGAGTACAACGTCCCTTTTGGTATGTACCTCACAAGACATCTACAACAACTGGAAAGGCCGCAGAAATACCTCACAAAGAGGATTACCGGCCTCAAACAGATGCCCTACGCAGACCGTCTCAAAAAACTCCAGCTTTACTCCGTCGCATATCGCCTATTCAGAGGTGATCTCTGCCAAACATACAAAGCTATGTCAAACCCAGAGCTGTTGGATATGCTCCACTTAAAGAAATCCCAATCCTTCTGAGCTACACGCTCTAGGGACCTAAACCTTGTCACCACAATAAACAGAACATGCCGGAGGGATAGATTCCTGTCCCAGAGACTTCCCATACTCTGGAATAAACTACCTATCTATATCAAACAAAGCTCCTCATTAGCACTCTTCAAGAAAAATCTTGATGATTGGATGGGAAATAGGAAATTCACCCCGGGGGTCACTTCTGTGGCTCTGCTCGACAGTGGCACAGGAAAATCATTTTCTTGGGTGGCAAAAGCCAGGGTACCTTTTTGGCTGGGCTTGAATAGGCCCCAGGGCCGATAGCCTAGTACCTACCTATGAACCTAAATAAAAGCTTATTCTTGTAGCATTTTAGTTGCTTATTCTGTTTCTTATAACATTTAGGTGTTTCAGATACAGAATAACTGTTTTATGCAACTATTACATAAAATATAGGAAATAATTTTGCCCTAATATTTTTAGGACAGTTGCCATTTTTACAATATTTTTGCAGGACACAACTGCCCAAAGAGGGACTGTCCCTCACAAAGTGGGACAGGTGGTAACCCTATTTGTATTGGAACATTACCACCCCCGCCAAATTTTTGCCCAAAAGCAGGCATGTCCAACATGATTGACAGGGCAAGCCCATGTGACGTTGCCTGCAAAATACGGCTGAGAGACAAGTCATGCCCATATCCAACGACCGGTTGAATATTCATTCTGACTATTCCATCCATGACTGTTTGTTGCCATACTTGAAATAAGGCCATTCCAAGTTAGTTATTGTGTGTATTGTGAGTCCTTTAATTAACCTAATTTTGTGCTTTAAATCACTTTTGCAGGAGGGCAAGCCCCTAGGGTAGCCACCTTCTCAAATGCCCAAACTGGGATATTTTTTGTAGAAACATGATATTTTGAAGGTCTTACTCACGGCCAGTGCAAAGTACAGAACTTCACTTTTTTACACAAAAGCTCATTCTTATAGCATTTGCGTTTGCTTATGTTGTTTCTTGTAACATTTTAGGTGTTTCACATACAAATTAGCTGTTGTATGCAACTATTAAAGAAAACTTGGGAACTTACCTCTCAACTGCACAGATTTCTGCAGAATGTCCAAATTTTTTGCCTCATATTTTTGGTCCATTTTTCACAAAATTGTGGGTTTCTGGCAAATTAGTGGCAAGTTGTTAAAGACTTGAAGTTAGAAAATAATGACAGACACTTGAGTTTCGGATTTTATACCCTTCAGAAAAATTCATATTAACATAAAACCCTGTTATTGTATCAACTTTCTAAGTTTGTAAGAGCAATATGTAAAAATTGCCCCTAATTTTGGGCCTTTGTCCCACTTTTATTTATGGCTTTGTCCAGATTTCTTGTTCTCAGAGGTTGAGAGGTATGCTTGGGAAATATTTTTCGTACTAAAATCTCGGAACATTTGCCATTTTGTAGTTTTTTATTCAGGACACAACTGCCCAAACAGGGACTGTCCCTCGCAAAGAGGGACAGGTGGTAACCCTACAAGCCCCCCTGCACCCTCTACCTTTCTTAACTATAGTTTTCTTGAGAGTCACCTTGCTATGCAATAATTCCTTTTTTGCAGTGGGCATGGAACAGCAGGTACTGAAAATCGGGCATACCAAAATTGATTTTAATCAGAATATACTTTATTGAAATTGTTCACTATTTGTAATAATATTTGACATGCCATACCAGGCCACATGAGAAAAAACAAGTGTTACTTGATTGTCAGTTAGTAAAGTGTGCAGCCCCACCCCCCCCCTTCCACCGCCACCTGGGAGTAATTGTCAGGCAGTGAGGCTCCACAGTCAACTGCCATGCCACTTGCTAGAGTGCCTTCTTCTTCTTTCGGCTTTTCCCACTTAGGGGTCGCCACAGCGAATCACCTGCCGCTCATGATTGGCAGTAGAGTATTACGGTGTCGAGTTGCCAGCCCGGCGCCCAACCTTCCACAGAAGGCACACACATGCACACTCTCACACCTAGGGCCAATTTAGAGTGTCCAATCCACCTACAGCATGTCTTTGGGAAGTGGGAGGAAACCCACGTGACCACATGGAGGACATGCAGACTCTGCACAGAAGGCACCCCAGCTGAGTATCAAACCGGAGAACCTGTTGCTGTGAGGTGACAACGCTAACCGCTGCACCACCGTGGCTGCCCATGCCACTTGTAGTGTACCTTTGTAAAATATATTCAGTTCTGTTTTATGTATTTAACAGCAACAGTGAATATGCATACATTGTATAGTTTTTGATTAACATACATTAATGTGCACTTGCAGCAGTGCGCAGATTCAACTACACTGTTTTCCATATTCCATTTGGTAATGTTGGCTATTCCATGTTTATTCATAGTAAGACTAGCAATTACAGGGAAACATACAGTAGTGGGTGGGGTTTGGGCGGTCCTTGCTACTGCGCATCTGGTGGGGTAATGTTCCAGTACAAAACCAAAAGTTTTGAGGTACAGCAAGGAAATTCACACTCGACTGTTTGGCAGACAGAGCATTTTGGTAAATTACTGTAATCAATAATGCCAGACATGAAGAGTTTCAAACTTGTTATTGTTGAGAAAAAGCGCGTTGATGTAAATCCTGTTGGGGTAACCACTCTTCACCCCTCCCCCCGTGACACTTTTAAGAGAGGAGTAGTGTTAACTTGATACATTGTCAACATAAAAGTGTGAATTAATATACACTTTGAAGTTAAAAAAAGTCTGTAACTTTAACTATTACAATTATTTATTAAGCGTAATTCACTACTTTTTCTTCAAAAGTCACCTTTTTTAGAAGTGATCAAGACACGCACACACACACTTTTGTTGGCATTGTCCAGAATTTTTGAGCAAAGACATTAAGAGGTATGGGCTGAATCACAGTAGGACGCAAATATCAAGCTTCTACTGACACAATTTTATGTGCTGTATTTCAAATATTTGTTCAATTCCCCCATATAACAAGAAATTATAACAACGATCATTCCATTACAAAAAAAGTTTGTGTTACATTTCAGATATTTGCAGAATAGTGTAATTAGTAATATACTTTAATGATAGTAAAGCAGGTGAAGTATCTTCTGCTGTGATGGCAGAATGTCAGTAACTGCTACATTTTTGCGAACATTTCCCATTGTGTCGACTGTTAATTTAAGCATTGTTTTTTGTAGTTTTCTATGTTATTGATGAACTGAATACTTGACCACGTTTCTATTAAGTGACAACCTGACAACATTAGCACCTATGTGTTGTGGAATGTCATACCACTAGCAGCCTACACACATTGGCAATCTAGAGCATTTTCTGAAAAATAAACTTAAAAAAGCATAAGATAAACAAATACAAGTATTTTATGAACAGGAAAATCTATTAAAACGCTACAGCTAGAAGCTTTATCAACAAGAACTTTTCTTTACAGCGATAATAGCGCATTCACATTCTTTTCATAAACACTACAATATAATACCCACAAACCCAAATTTATATTTTCTACTACACTTGCACAAATACATTTTCATGTCTTAGAAACTGTCCAACCTATACATAAATTGTTAGAACATTTTTTGTTAACCAGACATAAGCTTTCACATGACAAAATAATTCCTCCGTATGATTATTGAGATATTTACAGAAATATGAAAACATGCTTAATTCTATAATTAGCAAAATTAATAACACTGAATATCTCTCAAGATGTGCAATTTACAATGCAAATATGATAGTTTTCTTCAACAGCTTTTAAGGTTTCACCTGATATCATGCAACAGTTGGCAAGTCACTTGCCTTTTGAAGTATTAAGTACCTATGGAAATATTATTTATTATCATAATTAATGACAAATAACTAGCAATAGATCAGGTACTGTAAAAACTCAGAAGTTCTTTTCCACTGTATTACTGATAACTGAAGTTTATTTTTGTAGTAATATAGTGAGCAGCAAAGTATAACAGCAGCACACTCAAAACTAATATATAGCAGCGTAAGATGAAGAATAGCTGAGGTACAAAAAGTATCTAAACAAGTCTTGAGCTGAAACTTAACGGAGTCCCCTATTCTTAAACATGTGTATTATACATAGCCTAGTACCAACCTATGAACCTATATTGGATGGGAGAAAGGAAATTCACCCCGGGGATCACGTCAGTCACCCTGCTAGACAGGGGTCCAGGAAGTAAATAGTGTGGGAAGAAATAGCCAGGGAATTGTTATGGCTAGGCTTGTATAGGCCCTAGGGCTGATAGCCTAGTACCAACCTATGAACCTATTACATTTTGTTCAGTAATTTTCCTCTGTTAGCTGTATCCTACCCTTCAACCCTGATTCCTAAGCCTTGTACCATCCAAACAATATTTATATTTCAGGTTGCTAATGGTCTGTTCTCTATCTCTGCAAAGTCTTTACATGCCATTGAGAAAGCACATAGCATTTACTTGAGAAAAGCACATCTTGCAGTTTTCCCTTGAGAGTTGTTACTCCTGCACATCTCATGTTTAGCCAGAAGGTTATCTAAGACTTTCCTTTCTGCTTTCACTGAAGCTGTATGCATAAAATGAAGACAAAGGCCTCAATTAATATTTTCAGGCCTCTTCTACTATATTTATTCCACCTTATGTCTAGCAACTACTTTTAAGTGAACTGTCTCAGTCTTACAGCTTCCCCTGAGGTCCCTGAACTTGGACCTATTTTTGTAGCTAGCTCAACAATGTATTATATCATTACTACTAACTACTGTAACATGGTTTGAATATATTGGCCTTGTGACACTTTTCATTAAAGCTTTTGTAATGTACATTCTGCCAAGCGATACCATAATGAATAATACTACCAAAATTAATATAACTACAAGAAAGTATTTTAAAATAGTCCCTCCGACAGTAAATAAGCTTGCAATTCAATCTGTCCATGAGGTCACCACAATCAGGCACCTTGGCCATTACCTCACTCATAGTCAGCAAATGTGTCTTGATAATTTCACTTTTAATTGCTATATAATTACAGCATTTTGTTACGATCAACCCACAAGTCCCATGATGTGAAGTCAGCAGGTAATCAAGGGCCATGGGTTCTATGGGAACTACCATGCACATCAGTGTAATTTCCAAAGTGATGCCTTTAATGAATTCAAAAGTACTATTGGCTAATATTTCCAGCAACCTGGATAATTTACATTCTTCTCAAATAGCTTTGACAGATCCATATGCAAAAAATATGCCTGCTCCAGCAATTACCCCATCACCTAGATCCATAGCCTTTAGAGTCCTTAAATCCATATTCTGATGTACTGTATGTGTGATGTATCTAAGACCTGCACATTATTCTGAAAATCAGTGTTCAAGTCCCTTTTAACTTTGTGATCCCTAAAACTTATTGGACCAGGTAATTCTTTAAAAGGTCTTATGGCTGGTATTACATGCCCTGTGTAACACAAGCCATAATAGTTCGGTGGTAACTGTTTATAAGCTCTTTTCTGTTTTCATATTACGTTATTGAAACTTTAAAAATTCGAACGCTATATGGTCGAACCCATATGTTCGAACTTTTAAAATTTCAAAAATGAAAAAAAAAAAAAACAACAAAAACCTACCTAACGGTTGTAAGCAAGGGGGCAAGCCCCCCCCCCAGCACTCCCCACACCCCCCCACCCTTTAAATATACCAACTCTGAGACTACAGTGCATGAAATGGAAATTTTTCCTTTCCGCACTGAACGCAGATCTCCATTAACACGTTTGAACTTTTAAAAGTTCGAACATATGGGTTCGACCATATACCATTCAAACTTTTAAAATTTCGACAATGTAATAGGGATCCTCTTTTCCTATACACATAATACATGTCCATCAAGGCATAATTACCATGCCAACCCTGCTGTTCCAGAATTAATATAAAGAAAATTCCATGTACCATATCAATTTGTTTCTGTGAATCTCCAGTCAAATTGACCAGGGTGTGGATGGATAATCCTGAATATTCTCCTTCCAGATTTCTGTGTGCTGTAATAATAAAATTACACTGGCTACTCCCTATATTTTCCACCTTTTGGACTGTTGCCTTCTTGTACTGTGATATCTCTCTTATAACAGCTGAAACCTTCTCTTGATGTCCACAGGTTTAAATACTGAGTGTTATTATTACTGATTTCTTCAAAAATGGTGCTGTTTAGCCCATTTCCTTTCTCCTTATATAACCTGTTAAACATGACAGCTATATCTTGAAGATTAAGTGAGACTGACACTAGAGTAATCCCTTTCCCTGCTATTGGCACATCAACAAAAATCCTACATTGAGACAAATTAAAAACTTGGTGAATGTATTGTAAGTTGGATACCAATCCTACCATTTCAGCACTTCACTTTTTGCTAGGTGATGAGCTGTAGGTATAACCTGAATTTGAAACTCTGCTTTTAACACTTCATATTGTGACATCACTATCCATGAATACATACCTACATTTGCCTTATGTACTTGTGTCAATCCTAAAGAAATTATGCCTTCAGGCATTTGAGACAAATCCATATAAATTCAGTTAACATGTTGTTCATCTACTAAAAACTCTGTGAGATAAATTACATTCCATCTAAACAGTTTGCTATTATGTATATAGCATTCATAATCTATTATATCTAGAGAAGCATTAAAAACAGTAAGCTGTGAGTGTTTCATTAACTGGCACATAAACTGCTTCACAGTCACTTGTAGCCTTCATCTGTGATCTTTCTGCTTGTAATCTAGTTGCGGTAATACTTGAATGGACCATCCTAGACCTTGCCAAATAGACAATTAAGCCAAGCAATGATAATATCAAAATAAACAATAGAATAAGCCTTAGTCTATAACTCTATATCATCCCAAGTTACTGTTCAAGTATTGAAAGAGACGCATTAATGTCCAAGGGTCCCTTAATGTGCCTCTTTCACAGTTAGGCTCTCCAGTCCCTCACCCACCCATCTCCTGTGCAAGGTTGGGTGGCTGATGTAATGATTCCTCCTGACTGTAGTAAAAAACATGCATTCTGAAATAATCAGTCAAATACAGAAGTAACAATGTGCCTTACTGTAGTAATATCTGTAAAGCACAAAAAAACAGTATCAATTTCTTTGGGTTACCTCTACATCTTAATAAGCTTTAGTTACTCAACATACACACATTTATATTTCCTGTCTCTATAATTCTTGTCACTTCTCTTAATTTGATACACCAGAGGTCCTACTTGCTTGATTATGAATGATGTATGGTCATTCCAAGTTTGAAGCAAAACAACCTCCAGATACAAATCATTTTATCCTAACCTGTTGACCCTGCTTTAGCTGTACATCAGCTAGATCCCCTAACATCTTATACATTCTATCTGCATGGATAAACTTACGTTGTTGATGGATACCTGCAAAGTCTGTAACCATACTTGGTGATGTGCTATAGTGAAGTAAGAAGGCTGTGTCCCAGTGATGGTTCAAAGGGAAAATTCAATGGCATTTTTCTCCCTGTCATTAAATTAAAAGGTGAATTTCCTGACTTATCATTGGTGATTCCTTTATTTTCATCAGAATAGCTGGCAAATGAATGACCCAGTTAGGTTTCTTCTCTATGCAGGCTTTATTAAGTCTTTCGTAAATGGTTCTCCATTCTGTTAGACTGTGGGTGATATGGAACATGACATCTTTGCTGTATTTCTAACAGATTGCACACTTCTTTCATGACCTGACTTGTAAATTGAGGAGCATTATCAGAGTCGATGATGTGTGGCCACCCCGGTGTGAAAAAATATTCAACAAGGCAGAATGCTGTAGATTTTGCTGTCATATCCTTGGTGGGAATAGTCTTCACCCACTTAGTGAATGTCTGCAAATACCAACAAATAGCAGTAACCCCCTTTTGCTGTGGGAAAGGACCTGCAAAGTCTATCTTTATACTGTACTATGATCTGTCTGAGACTGGTACTTTTTGTAACTGAGGCTTCCTTACTTAGGGTTTGTCTGCAAACATATTATGCAGTTCTCTTGTGTTCCCTTACATGCTTTTTTAGCCAAGGATTCCAAAACTTGTGTTTTATGATAGGCTGAATTTTCTGGAAGCCTAAATGGCCCAGCAAATGGTAGTTGTACTTAATTGCTTAGAGAAGGATTTTGGTATGTAGAGCAAAAGTGCCCCTTGCTCTGTTTTGTACATATACAACTTTACTCCAGGAACTGCAGTAGAACCTCACATTGTGCTAGTTCATCAGCATCTCCCTACATTCTCTGAATCTTCATTAAATCTGCTTCAACTGATGAGCTTTCTTGGCTCACATCTATAATACCGTCTACCATATTTTCTTCATACTGCTCTGGATATAAAGGAACTCCTTCTTTGGTGGGGTTTTTTCTGTAGCATCTGCTATGGAATTGTCGAGAAAATGAAGATTTCTGTCTTTTTCCTGATATGCTTTTTCCTTGCAAACTCTCCATGTATTTCTGTTTTTACACCCTAAATCATTTAATTAGCCTGAAAGTTATCTAAAACTTTCCTTTCTGCTTTTACTGAAACTGTATGTATAAAATAAAGACACATGCCTGATTTTATATTTTTAGGCCTATACTACTACATTTATTCTAACTTATGTCTAACAACTACTTTTAAGTGAAAAGCTTCAGTCTTACGGGTATAGCATGATATAAATGGACATTAACAAGGAATTTTCCTATCTCTCACCGTGGCATATCACACCATATCTCTCAATAACAGGCAGGGCTTACTGTTATTAAAATATGTACAATAAATATGAAAATATGAATAATAAGTGACAAACAGTGATTGATTTGTCTACTTGCTGGACGTCCCAGGCATTTTCTTAATTACTCCTTGCACTTTCTAATACTGCTTATTATTAGATGGTAAGTCACTTAGTTAAAGAAGCCAGACCCAAAAAAGGTCTGGATGCCATAAAAAGCTGCAGGTGTGAACTGGAAGTATACAAAAAGGAGCTATGGGCTTGAATGAGTTAAGCTCTCCAAACCCTCCCAGGCCAAGGACAATCACAAGGTTTTCTTTAGTTATGTCCATAATCTTATAGGCTGTACACAATAATGTGTAGAGCTAATTATGAATGGAGCCACCTACACAGAGCCAACGACATAGCAAATCTACTGGCCAACAAATTCAGCTCCAATTTTACCCACTCCGGCTCAACCCTTAAGAAATACCATTGAACATAATCCCTCAACCATCAATAGGGAACAGGTCCTAAATGCACTCTCCAAGGCCAAAATGACTGCATCAGTGGGCCCCAATAATATCCCAGGATGCCTTCTAAATAGCGTGAAACACAACTTATCAGGACCACTGGAGTCACTATTTAGCCATAGCTTCTAGTTAGAATTCATGCCACGTGACTGGAGAACTGCAGCAGTCATCCCTCTGCATAAGGGTAGGATTTCTATGGATGTCAGAAGCTACAGACCTATTAGACTGACTAGTCTCATATGCAAAGCCGTGGAAAGAATTATCATAGAAATTATTAATAATGACATTGGAAACCTCCAGACACTGGATCCAACTCAGTTCAGTTATGAAAAACAAAATGAAATGCACAAACTACTATAAAGATAACACAGTACTGGCTTATAGAATAAAGAAAGAGTCATATTTAATGGTAAGCACTTTTCATTTACTGCAATAGTTAACTTCATCAGACTAGGTCAGGTCTGATGAAGTTTACTAATGCAGTAAATGAAAAGCGCTTAACATTAGATTCAGTTCAGTTATGTCAAGGGAAGATCACATCTACTCAGTCTGGTTGATTTCTTCAAGAAGGTCACCAAAGCAATAGATGAGGGCAAAATGGTGCACTCTGCCTACCTTGACCTGACAAAGGCATTTGATACAATACCCCACTTGGGGATTGTAAACAAACTCACAGAATTAGGCATAAACCCCTATGTTATATGTTGAATTGCTAGCCGGCTAATAGATAGGACCCAGGAAGTTAGGACAGGGGAGTCCTCCTCCACAAAGAGGCTGGTCACTAACAGAATCCCTCAGGGGTCAGTGCTGGGTCCTCTCATTTTTGGCATCTACTTCTTAAAAGTCAAGGCCAACATCAAGGGCTTCTGTCTGACCAAATTTGCAGATGATTGTAAGCTGAGAGCAGTCATAGAACACCCCCCCCCCCCTGACACTAACATCCTCCAGGAAGAGCTAATACATACAAATAACTGGTGCTTACACAAAGTTTAAAACTCAGTGCCAAGAAATGCATAATAGTTCTTTTCAGGAAGTCGGCTACCCCAGAATACTACCTCATTGATAACACATCCCTAAGAGTAAACCCAGTAGTCATGGATTTGGGCACATATGTAGACATCTGCCCAACATGTGTCTAAGGTAATTTGAAAATCATTCTATGTTGCTCAACTTATGAGCAAGGGTGTGGCATCTAGGCCTGATATAGTCATCCTTCCACTGTATTCAGCCCTCATCAGACCCATCACTGAGTACAATGTCTCCTTCAGTATGTACCTGACCAGGCACATGCAATAAATAGAACATCCACAAAGTTCTTCACAAAAAATACAGGGGATTATCAACATGTTCAATGTGGATATCATAAATACCCTGTCCCTATACTATGTTGCCTTCCTCATATAACATTTTGAATTTTCTGATAAATCACTAAGGATTACAATCACTCAATAATGCCAGACATGAGAGTTCCATACTTCTTATTATTCAGAAAATACATGTTGATGTAAAACCTGTTGTTCTATTAACATTTTAAGTGAATTGCAGTAGTAGTTAGAAACTGTCCCTGATTTTGGGACTTTGTTGTACAGAATCCTTGAGCAAATTTAAGAGGTATGCTCTACTGGTACCAAGGAGGGACATCGGCTCCCATTCCCTCTCCTCAACACTTATTGATATCATTTTCATTGGTACTTCTATTTTTAAGAGTGGTTAAGATTATGTTGTAGTGCAGAATCTCCCCATGCATACTAGTAAGCCTCATATATTGGCTGCCCCATTAATGAACAGGGTGCCCATAACCACAATTGATTGATGATATATGGGGTGGTACCAGCTGATTGTCAGATGCACTGCTCCATAACATACACTCTCATGCACACAAAAAATAAATTATTGTTACTGACAAAACAAGTCATATCACCATAATGTGCTGATTTTGCCTCATATTTTGGTCTATTCCTTATAAAATATGTTTTTCTGACACATTCTTATTTATTATTATTGAAACAGATCACAGTCATAAAATAATGCCAGACTTCTGAGTTTTAGACTTAGTATCCTGCAGAAAATGCAGACTAATACAAAATATATTTTTCTAGCAATTTTCTAAGTGCATAACAGTAATCCTTAAAATCCATCATTATTTGTGGGCTTGTGTCTCCCATTATTTATTTATTTATTTTGCTTTGTCCCTGACTGTGGTGGTGCTGCGGTAGCGTTGTCGCCTCACAGTAAGACATCCTGTTCGATTCTCAGCTAAAGCGTCTTCTGTGTGGAGACATGCGTGAATGGGCGTATCTTCATTGAAGGTTGTGCATCAGGGCTGGAAACTCGACACGTAAAAATCTACTGCCAATCATTAGCGGACCGGAGTTCCACTGTGGCGACCCCTAACCAGGAAAAGCCGAAAGACACAACAACATTTTGCTTTGTCCCTAATTCTTGGTCTAAGAGGGTTAACATTATGCATATCACCTATCAAACAATAGTTTCATGACAACAGAATAACCACTTGAATATGAACATGTATTTGAGGTGGGGAAGGCTGCCATCACTCTTAACCCACTCAATCTGGAAACACTGAGAATGGGTACAAATGTTGTTGAGAATTAGATACAACCAGCCATAGCTCTCAATCTCCCAACTCCAGAATAAACGAGGAAGCCAAAAGATACCAGGGACAAAGGCCCCAAGTCAGGGACATTTAAAAAAAAAAAAATATATATATATATATATATATATATATATATATATATATAGATATAGATATATATATAGATATATATATGGCACTGCTAATTTATTGATCTGACTGTTGAAAAATAAGAACATGAGAATTAACATGCAATTGCTGAAGTAAAAGATATGTTAGTAATTATAATGGCTATCACTATTTATTGATTGCAATCCATCACCTCCTCTCAGAAATATCACCAATTTTAAGAAGAGCAGAGCAAAACCTTGAGCCAAAATGAATGGCGGTTCTGTAAATCAGGGACAGTTGAGAGTTATACATCTCTTCCTGCTTCTAGTAGGACTGCAAGATGCTACTCAGAACACTATTTTAAAAAAAGCTGACAGTGACAAAAGTGATGCAAAAATATAAGCATATAATCAAAGACAAGGAGTGAAATCTGTAAATGTTAATGAATGACATTGCAAAAATGTACATCATAAAGTCACATTTTTGCTTGTGAAAAAGTGGGGCTATGACACATGGGTCCTCTTTCTTTAAATTTAGTGCCACAGGTATGTTGGTTATGTAGTCTGGTTGCCTGTGTACTAAACAGCTACAAAATTGTGTGTGATGGGAGGGGGGATTCAGAAAATCATGCAAAGGACAAATCATGTAAAAAGGGGAACATACCTCCAAAAATAGGTACCATGAAAATGGGTAAATCAATCCTGAAAATAAGTAGGTACCTCCAAAACAGTACACTTGAGAGGTCTGATCCAGACATGTGCAATCAGTGGAATATGTACATGCTGCTGCCTGCCTTAACCACTGACTATAGGAAATATTGTATAAAATTAAATTATTTCATGGTAGTACAATCTGTAACTCCCTCAAAGGTTAGAGTATTTACTTAAAAAAATAGACTGGAAAAGCTCTAGCTACTAGAAATATATATTTCAGGATCAACTACAGTAAATAAAAGTCAATTTGAAGCTGTAATAGAAAAAATAAAACAGTAATAAAAACAAAATAGTTATGTAGTGTGTACCATTTTGGTACTTGTAACCTCCAAGGGGATACAGATTGCACTGCAGTGAAACAATTTATATTTAAATGGTATTTTAAAACAGTAAGCTGTGATTGGGGTGTTTATGAGATGCTCTAATATTTTACCTCTTATACTGTACATGTGTAATAGGATTTAATTAATTAATTAACTGCACCCATCTGCAAATTTTCTAGCCAGGCAATGGTGAGTACCATCCATGCATCAGTGTATTTTGTAGCCAGGCGATGGTGTAATTTATTCCTGTCAATCTTAGCCTGTCTTTAGCTTGAGTATGTGCACAAGTATCTTTGTCAGTTAGGCCAGTAACTCCTGAAGCTGTGCAAACTCTTCCAAGGTTACTACAGTACAAGATAGCCATGGTTAGTGCAGTTAAAGTGGGGTTGTAAAGGGAAGGCTACTGTTTAGGGAGGGGGAGTTAAGAGGCTGACAGACCCATATGGGTATGCAGCAGAGTATCATGGAGAAAGGAGAAGGCGAGTACTTATACTAATTGCTAGAGGAGCTCCAATATTTATAGAAGAGGGGAAAAAGATGTCAGATTTGTAGTAGTAAGGGGCTACTGCCAAGGGAGGAGGATTATGCTGGCAGGTATTTATATTCGTAAATTCATTGGAGATTACTAGGCTAACAGCTTAAGAGCCCTTACAAGCCTAAACATTATAACCTGATTTTACCCAATATGTGATGCATATCTATCTCTCCAGCATGTTTAGTCTGAGCCACTGATTAGATTTAAATCTCAAGTTTGGGTGACCCTCATGCTGTTTGTCTTGCGGATGTGTAACAGCTCCATCAGGGCCGGATTTGTGAGTGCCTTGTAGGTTAGGCATAGGTCACCCTTTAACAGTCGGTAAGAGACAGAGTAAAGGGAATAGGGCTTTTAGTCTATCCGCATAGGACACTTTGTTAGCACCCTGTATTTTGTTTTGTGAGGAACCTCTGAGGTTGCTCCAGCTGTTGTAAGTGCCTAGTCAAGTACATGCCAAATGGTGCATTGTACTCGAATATTGGTCTAATGAGAGCTGAGTACAGTGGGACTATAACCTCCTTGGATCTGGATGCTGTACATTTTCTTATATGCTGTTCCACATAGAATGTCTTCCTCACCACTGTGGATGCATGGCAGTCAAAGTTCAGGCTACTGTCTATCTGTGTACCTAGACGTCTCACCTCTGAGTCTACTCTTAGGCATGTGCTAATAATGTTGTAATTTGCAGGGGGTTTTGGCTTTGCAAAGGGAGTGATAATGCATTTTCCTGCATTTAGTTTTAGGCCATGGCTCTCAATATCTAAATCATTGGCGGATTCAGTGATTGACCCCAGCTTGCTGTTGTCAGCAAACTTTGTCATCCAGGGGGATTCCACATTAGCCTTGACGTCAGAGAAGTATATTCCAAACAGGAGGGGTCCAAGCACTGATCTCTGTGGCACACCACTACTAACTGGCCTCTTCCTGGACCTGGAGTCAGCCATTTTAACCACGTGCCCTGTCCATGAGATAATTGGCTAGCCATCTGTTGATGTAAGGATTTATGTACATTTTTGTGAGTTTATTTATAATACATGAGTGTAGGATTGTGTCAAATACCTTTGGCCAGCTCAAGTTAGGCGGTATGGACTGTTTTACCCTCATCCATGGCTCTAGTGACTTTTTAAAAAAAATCAACCAGATTTAGTAGGCATGACCTGCCCTTGACAAAGCCGAATTGGGTTGGGTCCATTGTGTGGAGGTTTCCTATGTTATTATTTATGAGGTCCATGATCATGCTTTCCATGACCTTACATACTAGTCAAAATTATTGGACTGTAATTATCCGGGTCAGTTGATGGTCCCCCTTTGTGCAGAGGGATGACCATTGCTGTCCTCCACTCTATCAGGCTAAAGCCAGTCCAGAGGCTGGTTAAATAGAGATCGCAACAGGCCTGACAGGTCCTGATTCAGCCTGTTTAACAGGCAACCTGGTATATTGTTGGGCCCCACTGAAGATGTGTTTTTAGCTTCAGAGAGCACAGTGGCAACCTGTTCTTTAGTGACAATTGTTAGGGGAGTGGTGAAGGGTATTTCTTGGGGGAGAACTTGGGGTGATTGGGAGGCGAAATCTGTGCTGAATGTAGGTGATTCCATCTACAGCTAACTCCACACATTGTCGAGTGTTGCCCTTAAAATTGCAGACATAACTGAAAAATGCCTTATGGTTATCCTTAGCTTTGGAGGCTATTTTTGCCTCAAAGTTTGCTTTCAGAGTCTTGACTAGTTCCCTGATTCACTTGTTTAGACTAATGAGGGACTTTTTGTTCTGCTGTGCACATTTCCTCTTATTTTTCAACAGGATTTTCTTTCTTTTTTTGTACAACCTACTAATACGAAGGGTCCACCAGGGTGGCTTGTTTTTGTGGTTTGACTTGGGCTTATTTCAGTCTGGTACTGCCTTTTCTATGCAGTTATTTATATGGTCGCACAGGGCTTTGTGTACACCTTTGCATAGGCTTCTGTGTTCTCTGTGTTTGGGGGAGCTTTTTACTAGCTATGCTGTCACATAACAGGAGGTAGTTTGCCTTAGAAAAGTTCTTAAAGTTTTTGGAGTTAGGTGGGGAGTCTAGTTCTACATTTATTTCTAGGGAGACCACTTTGTGATCTGATGTTACCAGTGAAGACATCAACTTGGGGGGGGGGTATAGTACTGCCCCATATTTGTGAGCACCACATCTAGGATATTTATACCCCTAGTGGAGGCAGAGACTAGCTGCTCCAGAGCATTTGAGTTTACTAAGTCAAAAGTTTTGGGGCCTGCATCTTTGTGGTCATGTATGCCTAACATGTTAATGGACAGGTAGTTGAAATCATCCCTGAGTATGGTACTGAACTGGATGGTGAGTGATTTTAGTAACTTTGGGTATGATGTATGGGTTTCCTGGTTCATGGTGGGGGACATGTAGCTAGCAAAAATGTGGTAATGAATTTTTCCCATGGTTAGTTGGACATGGAGTAGCACAAGCATGTCATATTTTTTGACCAGCTTGGAAGTGTGCTTACCTTTATGTAAATAGATAACTCCACCTTTTGCTCTTTCATGTTCAGTGGGTGGTCAGAACATATGAATACTGTTACAGCCATGCACAGCTAGAGTGCTTTCCATGGCTTTGAACCATGTTTCAGTAACTGCACAGACATCAGCATTATCCAGGGTGAGGAGCACTTCTAGGGAATGTAGTTTCTTGCTGAGACTACTAGCACTGAGCGGTAACACCTTCAGCTTGTTCTGAGTAGCTTTTGCTTTGTTGGAAGATTTATCTGTTGGTCAATGCCTAAAAAAGGCACTTCTTCTTCTTCTTCTTTCGGCTGCTCCCATTAGGGGTCGCCACAGCGGATCAACTGTTTCCATTTCTTCCTGTCACCTAAAAAAGGCACTATGAGGTGGATAATGTTTGGGCCAATATCCAAAAGCCTAGTGGTGACAGATGAAGACCATCCCAGGCAAAGCAGCATGGCTCGTCAACCATGTCCTCCCAGGCTGACAAGTATTGGACTCCTTTAGAATGACACCAGTAGCTAAGCCAATTGTTAAAGTCGATCATTTTCTGTTGGTATTGTGTCATCATTCTCAGAGACAGTAGAATGCTGTTCAGTGCTAGGCTCATATCTACCTGTGACATATATTCTGAGAGCTCAATCATGTCTCTCTTCATGTAGTCCAAGCAGGTACTTCTCAGTCATTCATACCCATATGGACTATGTTAGAGTCATATTAGTACTTGGGGGTAAGTGACCTGAGTGCTTGCGTGATCTGGCAGATCCTGGTCCCTGGCAGGCAACTAAGTGTAACCTTCTCCTTATCCAGCCTGGTAAGAGGAACATAAGTTTGTCTCACAATGGAGTCTCCTATGACCAAAATATTGGGTTGTGGAGTGTTTTGCCTTATGTGCTTGGTAGATGAGACACAATAAGATGGGATTTATGTGTTGTGATGGGAATTATCTTGTTTGTGTGTATGCAGAGTTTCTGAGCCTACACCTGAGAGGCCTTTGAGGTCTGGGTAAGTTACATGTCAGCACCTCCGCATATGTGGGTCTATGTATCTGGTCCTTTTTGGGTATGGTGATTGCTGTGTGTGTGTGTGTGTGTGTGTTTGTGTGTTTGTGTGTGTCCATGTGCACGTGTGTCGCTGAAATCCTGTTTGTTGATTTTTGTGTCTGTGTGTGACAGTCTGGCCTTTTGTGCCAATGTGCAACTACATCTCTCATATACTATATTTGTCTGTCCGATAATTAAGTGGTTGTCAGCGTACATTAGGCAATTGCTACATTGCCTCAGGATGCCTGTGTCCACAAAGCTAGATACAGAGATATCAGGAAAGTGCCTATCCATGGTTGCAGGTCCTAATGTGTACTTTGCAAGGGATAGGAGGGGAGAGTGTTTGTAACCATATGAGGAATGGGTGCTTACTCTCATGTAATCTACAGCTAACCTATCCAGTGAAGCTGTTCGGTGCCCAAACCAGATGCTCTTTCAGCAGAAATAGTCCTGTGTGTTGTAATAATGTACTGTAGACATAAATAGTCCTAACTAAATGCATTTATGCTGCTCTCTGCACAAACTATCTGCTCTGTGAGTAGTGTGGGACTGAGGTTAAGTTTCAAGGAAGTTTCTAGTGGGAAATTTCAACTTCTCAGTCAAAGTCAGAGTAAACTTTATTGTCATTCAGACCCACACACAGTGCGAGTTAAATGAAATTATGTTGCTTCAGTTCCAAGTGCATATATCACATACAACTACAGAGAATACCAAGGACATATAACAGTACAGTAACATATACATATACTAAACAATACTGACAAGATCTGAGGTACCTCTGTAACACTGGTAGCAGCCTTCATCAAATATTGCACATGTGGAAAAGCTATTATTACACAGAGTATACAGAATTTACTGAATAGCACAAGTATATTGTGCTGAATGTTCAGTTACTACTGATTGCACTTTTAAAGCAGCTTGATGTAGGTATTGCACAAGAAGATAGCAGTACTCCTGATTCTTCCGGTCACCAGCTATTGATATGTTGTAGAGTTCAACAGTCTGATGGCCTGTGGGAAGAGCTCCTACTAAACGTGGAGGACTTACAACATATACTACTGTATCATTTTCCTGAAGATAGCAGTAGAACAGTCCATGTGGAGGATGTGTGTGGTCTCTGATTATTTTTCTGGCTCTGCCGATACATAGTGCTTCATATAAGAGCTGTATTGCTGGAAGTGGGGGTACAATGATCTTCTCTGCTACCTTTACCACCTTCTGTAGGGCCTTTCAGTCCAATGCTTTGCAGTTCCCGAACCAGACTGTGAGATTACTAATCAAGGTGCTTTCAATGGTACTCCTACAGGTTTTGAGGACAGAGGAAGGGAGACTAGCTTTCCTCAGCTTCCCAAGAAGTGCAGGCATTGATGTGATTTCTTCACAATGTGGTTAGTATTTGTTGACCATGTTAAGTCCTCAGAAATATACACATCCAGAAATTTGGTGCTACTCACTCTCTCCACTGTTTCCCCTTTAATTATGAGTGGGTGATGTGAAGCCTGATTCTTTCTCAAGTCCATTACTAACTCCTTGATTTTATTCATGTTTAGGGCCAGGTTTTTAATATCGCACCAGTTAATGAGGTGGTTCACATCTTCTCTGTAGGCAGTCTCATCTCTACTCCTGATAAGACCCACTACAGTGGTGTCATCTGTGAACTGGATGATCTTGTTCGAATTATGTCTGGCGATGCAATCATGAGTTTGTAAGGTAAACAGCAGAGGGCTTAGGACACATCCCTGAGGGACTCCTGTGCTTAGTATTAAGCTCCTTGAGATGTTGTTGCCCACACATACTTTTTTGGGTCTATCAATGAGAAAGTCCAGGATACAGTTGCATAAGTGGGTGTTGACGTTCAGTTGGACAAGCTTCTCAATCCGGTATTGAAGGATGACTATATTCTCAGGTCTGGCTCAGAGGTATGTTGAAAATGTCCACAAGTACTATTGACAGTTGAACAGAGCAGTCTTTGAGCACTCTCCCTCAAATATTGTCAGGGCCAGCTGCTTTTCTGGGATTTACTCTGCTTAGGATATTTCAGACTTCCACTGGGTTAAAGCAGAGTACTTCCTCATTTTGTTTGATGGAGAGTTTAGTTGGCATGATGTTGTTCCCCTCATTGATCCTACAGAAGTAGTTGTTAAGTTCACTCAGGAATTCACTGTTGTTGCCACATTTTGAAGAAGCAGGCCTGTAGTCTGCTATAGCTTGTATCCCCTGCCACAGCTGTCTGGTGTCTCTGGTATCATTGAAGTGACCCTGTATTCTCTGGCCGTACTCATGTTTTGCCTTCTTTGTCCTCCTGTTGAGATTAGCTCTGGTCACCCTGAGTGCATCATTATTTGCTTTGTATTTTGTATTCCTTGTTTTCAGGATCTCATATACCCTGCTTGTCGGCCATGGTTTCTGGTTTGCCTGTGTGGTGATGATTTTAGTGACCAACATCATCCACAAAATTTGTGATGTAGGCCATCACCGACTCTGTGTACTCCTAAAGGTTTACTTGGTGGTTTACTGTAGCCACCTCCTTGAGCACATCCCAGTTCATGCTTTCAAAGCAATCCTCTAGTGATAAGACTGTACCCTCTGGCCAAATCTTTACTAGTTTCTTAGATGGCTTGCTTCTGTTTAGCAGTGGCTTGTATGCAGGGACTAGCATAATGGCCAGGTGATCTGTACTACCGAGGTGCAGATGAGGCATTGCCTTCTAAGCTTGCTTAATGCTGGTCAAGAGCATGTCCAGCATGTTCTCCCCCCTTGTTGCAAATTCCACATGCTGGTAGAATCTCGGTAGTACCAATTTCAGGTTGTTTACATAAATGCAGATGCCCCCTCCTCTGGCTTTACCACTGAGACCCTGGTCCCTGCCAGCTCAAAATAATGTAATTCCTTCCACATGGACTGCACTGTCATTAATATTAGTGTTCAATCACATCTCAGTGAATACAAGCAAACAACATTTTCTCACCTTATTCTGTATGGAGTGTTCCAGCCTTAAGTGATCCATCTTGTTATCCAGAGACCAAACATTTGCTAGTAGCATGGATGGAAGTGCAGGCCTGTGGGGGCTGGCTTTAAGTCTTGTAGTTATGCCAGCCCTAGAACCAGGTTTCCTTGTTCTGTCACATCTACTTCTTTTAATATGCACCCTCTGGATGGTGGGGGACATGTTTTCTCCACCACAGCACTTATGGCCATGTTGTAATATGATTCCCAGTTCGTTTAGTTCCTGGAGTGTGTTAGGCCTTATAGGCCTCACTGACAACAGCTCATTAAACACACAGCATAGCAGACTAAGAGATTGAATTTCCAGGAGTATATCAGCAGTATCAGTTAGCATACCTTCAGTTTTTTTCCTGATTCTGCCTTTTCTGTTGATTTCGATTTAAAATAAGACAAATAATGCACATTCCTCTGTGGAGCTAAAGCAGCCACAGCCACACAGGGCACCGCCATTTTTTACATATAAACTTCTGGTGATTATGTACATACAAGGCACCACTAACCACCACTGCATGAAGAGCAGCTTCATGCAAATGTTATTATGGAGCTTTGGAAAGTTTGGGGAGAAATAATCAGCATTCAGCAGGAAATATCACTTCCAGGTGGGGACTTGAACTTGATTTGCAAAAGTGAGGATGTATCAGGGGACCTAGAAGGGGAAAATATAACAAACAAGGCTAGATTTCTAAAGAAATTTATGAAAATATTTGGTATGGAAGATATGAATTCAGTAGAAACAGTAGGGACTCGGAGAGAAGTTACATATTATTCCCCAAGGTGCAATAACTGGGCTAGACCAGTCATAAATTATATTTTACAGGAACGTGTGAATTTAATTGAAAGCTTCGACACACATCCAGTAACTATTTCAGGTCAAGTTCGTATAGTAACTAAGATAAAAATACAAGGTAATGAGGTAAATATTAGACACTGGTGCTTCCCCACCTAGCTGTTAAAAAGAGAGAAATTTAAGGAATGGATAGTGAAAATTATTTGAGAGCTATTAGGGTGGATAGAAATGTCTTCAAAAGTTGTACCCAAGTACTTGGAATACAATGAAAATTGTAATTAAAATAAGGTAGAAATTCTTCTTCTGGCTTTTCCCGGTTAGGGGTCGCCACAGCAGATCACTTGTCCACTCATGATTGGCAGTGGAGTTTTACAGTGTCGAGTTGCCAGCCCGGCGCCCAACCTTCCACAGAAGGCACACACACACTCACACCTAGGGCTAATTTAGAGTGTCCAATCCACCTACCGCATGTCTTTGGGATGTGGGAGGAAACCAGAGTACCCGGAGGAAACCCACATGACCACAGGGAGGACATGCAGACTCTGCACAGAGGGCACCCCAGCCGAGGATTGAACTGGAGAACCTCTTGCTGTGAGGTGGCAATGCTAACCGCTGCACCACCGTGGCTGCCCAAAATAAGGTAGAAATTAAGTAACACAAATTATTTAGAGGAACTGACAAGGATTTAAGTATTACAGAATAAGGGGAATCTCACAGAACAAGAAGAGGCACAACTGTAGAGTGCTAAAGAGAAAATAAGGGAGTATCTGGATGACATGAGTTTAGAAAGATTGCTGTTAAGCAATTGTTTTTCAATAATAACTCTAAAGCAGAAAATACTTTTAGCACAAAGACTTAGGTGACAGAAAGTAGAAAAGGTTGTTGTCAAACTTGGGGAGCCTATAAAAAGAAAAATAACCAGTGATCCTACAGAGTTATGAGAAATATTTCGGAAACTTCATGAAGACTTGTATAAATCAGAGAAATGTGGAAATCAGGGAAGAGCACAAATGGAAATATTTATGGAAGACTTAAGCTAAGGTCAGAGGCAGATGAGGCTGAGCAAATAATAGTTAAGATAAGCGGAGATGAGATAAAAATGGTGATGTACAATCACTCTGCAAGAATGTCTCCAGAAATATATAGTATTCCTGTGCAAGTTTAGAAGCTGGTGAGAAAGAAAGTGATAAAGATTTGGAAGGTTTTGCTTAACAGTATTTTAAAAGAAGTGGAAGCATCAACATCCTGGAAGAAAGCTCTGATGGCTGTAATAACATAAATATGGTAAAGATCCATCAGATCCAACTTCATATAGGTACATTTCAATTTTGAACCATGATTATCATAGGATCATATGATCATAAAAAGTTACTAGGCTATTGGCCCTGAGGCCCTTATAAACTTATCCAGGAGTATAGCCCATGTTTAGACACGTCACAACCTGATGCCCCTGTCTAGCAGGGACACAGGTGGAATCCCAGGAATGCATTTTCTGTTTTCCATCCAGTTATCCAGGTTACCCTTAAAAAGAGGGTAAAGAGAAACTCTGCTTGATGTGGAGAAGGGGTTTATCCACAGATGGGGGAGTCTCTGGGACACAAATCTATCCTGCCAACAAGTCCTATTGATGTCACAGACCAGGTTGCGGCCACGCGTGTGGGTTACTCAACTGGAGCTTGACTTGTGGATATGCAGCAGTCCCATCAAGGTGGGGTCCGAGATCGCCTTGTATGCCAGACAAAGGTCACCTCTGAGGAGTCTGTATGAAACTAAGTAGAGGGATAGGGCTTTTAGCCTGTCTGTGTATGGCAGATTTTTGAATCCCTGGGATTCTCCTGGTGAGGAACCTCTGTGGTCTCTCCAGCTGCTGCATGCACTTTGCAAAGTACATGCTGAATGGGGTGTTGTACTCAATAATGGGCCATATAGGGGAAGAATACAGGGATGTTATGATCTCTTTGTCCCTGGATGAGATACCTTTACTTATGAGGTGGGCCATGTAGAAAGCTTTCCGTACAACAGAACATGGTGGCCAAAAGTCAGGTTGCTATCATCCTGGGTGCACAAATCCCTCATGACTGATTGCGTGCTTAGGACATTGTTATTAATGTGATAACTTGTGGGGACGTCACTCTCCCCAAAGGGGATGATGATGCATTTTTTGGTATTTAGCTTGAGGCCATGTTTTTGTCACCAGTCATTTGTTTGGGTGAGACCCTCTTGGAGGATGTCCACATCACTAGGGGAATTGATGACAGCGCCCAGCTTGCAGTCATCTGCAAACCTGGTCAGCCATAGCCCATTGGTTTTGGCCTGCACCTAAGAAAAGTATGAAGCCCCAAGACCAAACCCTGGGTAAAGTGTTTATGTGTATAGTAGCTAAAATAATGGCAAAGGTATTGCCAAAATTGATTGATATGGATAATGTGGTTTTGTGGAGGGGAGGCAAACTTTTGGCAATGTTCATAGAACAATGATGATCCAGAGGGAAGCAGAGTGTTAGAAAATACCACTGCTGCTGGTGGGTCTTGATGCAGAGAAAGCATTTGTCAGAGTAAGGTGGGATTTTATGAGTAGGGCAATGGAATTGTTTGCATTCCCTGAAACAATAAGCTTAATTAGGAGTATATATGAGGGAACACAGGCAATAATGAAAGTGGGAGGATTCCTCTCTGACAAGGTGAGTCTGAACAGAGGAACCAGGCATTTGACAGAATAATCTGGGATTTTATGAGTAGGGCAATATCAGCAACTACATTTCCTGCTACCTTAATAAGGTTAATCAGGAGAATATATAAGGGATCAGAGTTGAAAAATAATGTGGCAGGGTTTGTCTCTGATAAGCTGTGTCTTAATAGGGGAACTAGACAGGAGTGTCCTCTTTTCCCTTTGTTATTTTACATTTAGAGTCATTGGCAAAGACAATAAGGGACTCAGACATTTAAGGATATAATTGGTATAGTAATCAAGAAAAGTTGGCTTTATTTGCAAACAGTATTATTTTGTATCTGATAAAACTAGAAAAGTACATCTCAGTGTTGTGGAAAATCATGAGACAGTTTCTGGGATATAAAATGAATGAATATAAAACAAAGGTTATAGCTGCAATCTAAGTACCTACACATAATTGGTCCATTAATATCTATATTTATGGGGAAACAATAAAATAAAGTATTTAGGAGCATGGATTAAAATGGATTCTCTTATGGCAGCTAAGGATATGTGGAAAGAGACTATACAAAAAAGAATACAAAAAAAGAGAAACTTAAAGCTCTTTTTTATGGATATGGATAACAAGATACAAGCAGCGAAATGTTTTAAGTCTCTTTAGTTTTAGATGCAGGTCAGGCATTTTTTTATCCACCAGTGGAGAAGTTGTGGACATTTATTAATAAAGAGTTGAAGGAATTTATCAGGGAGGAGAAGAGGGCAATGATCAAGTGTAATAAATTAATCCTTCCAACAGAACAAGGTGGTTTAGGATTACATGAGTTGAATGGATATTTTTGTCTACACAGTTAAGGCTCATATACATAACAAAAGCAGAAAACTATAATTCAAAGTGGAAAAGGATGATGATGAAACATGAAGAAAATTCAAGAACTAAGGAGACAGTGGGATTTTGGATGCAGATCCTTATAGAAAATGACAACAGCCATACAGAATATTATATTCATAAAGTAGCAGAATGTATTCTAAAAATTAAGCCAAAATGAGACTAGAGAAAGGAGAGTTCACTGATAGAGATGACTGGAATTAGGGGTACAGACAATAGGCAAGAGGGGTCTGGAATTTTACTGGAGAAAACTAATAAAGGAACCAAGGTATTGGGAGCAAATAACTAGAGTGGGAAAGGTAATAGAATGGGAAGAGGCCAAGAAGCAATTTGGACTACAGGCTATAGATTGTCTTCCCTATCAAGGATTATTATCAGAATATAGGTAAAGAGAAAGGGATAGGGGAATCCTAAGTGAAAGAACTGTTCTGGTAGAGTTTTTAGTTGAATCTAGAACAGAAGCTGCTGTTAAAAAGGAGGGCATATAAAGTATTGCATAATTTTAATAGAAATCAATCAGAGGAGGTTTAGAAAAGATTTGGAAGAGAGAATGAATAAGCAATTCACACGGAAATAATGGGAGAATATATGCATGGCTCCCAAATATACAACAAAGTCTAGAAGATTTAGGATTTTTGCTTGGAAGTGATTGTATAGGTATTCTACACCACACACAGACTCCAAAGAACTTTGGGTAGATGTGAAATGTTAAAAGTGTGATGGGAAGAATGAGGTAACTGGCAACATATGTTCTGGGAGAGTAATTAGTTGGCAGACTCCAAAAATTCCCATACAGAGTACTCTATCAGAAATATTGGGTGAGCAAATCGGTGTAACTAAGGAAATTAGTTTTTGAGATGGGATACAGGATCTAAATTGCCTGCACATAGTAAGGCCATGTTAAGATTTAATTCTGGTGGCAGCCAAAAAGCAATTACAAGAAAATGGAAATCAAAGTCTAAACCAACTGTATTTGAAGTACTGAAAATTGTAACAGAGTCAAAATAACTGGATGTGAGGTCTTTAGAAAGGGTAGAAGCAAATTACACAGAAAAAATGGAAATTGTGGAAACAGTACATGCAGAATAATGTTTTGGAGGAGGAGTGAGATTTAAGGGGAGGCAGGAATTGAGCAATTTATGTAGTGCTTGATTGATGATAGTTATACAAAAAACATATGCGAAGTATAATGTTTGTAACAAAGAACATGTTAACATGGTTTGTTTTCTTTATATAGATGTATGTCTGCCTATGTCTTCTTTTAAACAAGAAACATCTTTATTAAATTATCACTTATGACATAGGCAATCATACATTTATATAAATGAAAATAAAGAATATTGACATAATCTTAGTTGCAAGCATTATACATCACTTATAATCTACCCAATCATTGTCAGTCAGACGGATTCCGGCGTGTAGCTCGCGAGACATGTGTCTGCGAGCTACATCGCCGAAACCAAACGGCTGCATCAGCACTTTGCCGTAGTGCAAAGTGACTGAACCGCATAGCCGCTGCAACTATACTCTATGGACGGGCAGCTGCAGCCGTACGGGCTGTGTACCGCACCCCTTCTTTCCGTGCAAGGTATGCATTTCTTTAATTATTTATTTATTGTGTTGTCAGACTGACAACACAATAAATAAATAATTAAAGAAATGCATACCTTGCACGAGAAGAAGGGGTGCGGTACACAGCCCGTACGGCTGCAGCTGCCCGTCCATAGAGTATAGTTGCAGCGGCTATGCGGTTCAGTCACTTTGCACTACGGCAAAGTGCTGATGCAGCCGTTTGGTTTCGGCGATGTAGCTCGCAGGCACATGTCTTGCGAGCTACATGCCGGAATCCCAGTCAGACATTACAAAGCTCATTCAAATCCTGCCTCCTTTTAAACCTCATTCCTCCCCTGTATGTATTGTTCCCATATTTCCCATTTTTTCTATGCAGTTTGGACCTACCTTTTCTAAAGATCCCATTTCTAGTTGTTTTATATCTGTAGTTGGATTAGACTTTGATTTCCATTTTATAGTAATTGCTTTTTTTGGCAGCCACCATAACTAGACTCAGCAAGGCTGTACTACAACAAGGCAATTCCAATTCTGTATCATAGCTCAGAAAACCAATTTCCCTAGACACACCAATTTGCTCACCCAGTCTGCATGGAATTTTTAAAGTCTGACAACTCATTATAATGCAAGAAACTATGTTCCCAATTGTCAATTTCTTCTCCATCACACCTCCAACTTTTGCTGCCTACCTGAGGAAAAATTCTCTGGAGTCTACTTGGGGTATAAAAATTACTATGTAAACATTTCCAAGCAAAAATCCTAAATCTTCTAGATTTTGTTGCATGTTTGGGAGACAGACATATATCCCCCCTATTATTTCTTTGTGAATTGCTTAGTTAGTCTCTCTTCCCAATCCTTTCTAAACTCCTCTGATTGATTCTTATAGTTATCTTGCAATATTTTATATGCTCTACTAATTATTTATTTTTTAACAGCAGCTTATGATCTAGATTCTACTACATCTACCACTGATATTCTTTCATTTAGGACCCTCCTATTTCTTTCTCTTTGCCTATACTCTGATAGCAATCCTTGATAGGGAAGACAATCTTTAAGCTGCAGTCCAAATAAATGCATTGCATATTCCCATTCTATTACCTTTCCCTCTCTAGTTATTTGCTCCCAATACCTTGGTTCCTTTGACAGTTTTCTCCAATAAATTCCATCCCTTTCTTGCTTATTGTCTGTATCGCTAATTGCAGTAATCCCTATCATCAGAATCTCCTTTTTCCATTCCCATGTTGACTTAGTTCTTAGCATATTTTCTGCTACTTTATGGATATATTATTCTGCATGATTATTGTTATTCTTCTTAAAGATCTGTATCCAAAATCCCAGTCTCCCATTGCTTCTTGAGCTTCCCCCCTGTTTCACCATCATTCCTTTCTACTTTGAATTAAAAATTTCTACTTGTCCTATGTATAGGACCTTTGCAAGGGTCTATATCACTTTATCAAATTGTTATTCAGTGAATAGCAATTCATCGAACCCCTGTTTATCGAACAGCATTTCAGCAAATGACAATTTTTTTCCCAGGGTAAGGAAGCACTTGGCCAACACTACAACTTTGCCTTTTTCCCCACTATAGTGCAATCTCAGAGTTGGTATATTTATAGTTGGGGGGGGGTGAGGGGGCAAAGCCCCCACTTGAGTGGGCTTAATTTTGTGCAGTTTCTGTTCCAGTGTGCCTTTGACAAAGTGCTTCCCTACCCTGGGAAAAATGTTGTCTTTCACTGAAATGCCATTTGATAAACAGGTGTTTGATGAATTGCTATTCAATGAATAGCAATTCAATAAAGTGATATAGACCCACTCTGCAATACTCCTTCAAATCAATTAATCCCAATCCGCCTTGTTCTATTGGAAGAATCAGCTTATCCCACTTGACTCTTGCCATCTTCCCCTCCCAGATAAAATCCTTCAGCTCTTTATTAATTGCTATCCACAACTTCTCCTTTTGATAAAAATATGCCTGACCTATGTATAAGACTAAATGGAATAAAACATTTTAACTGCTTGCATCTTCTATCTGTATCCATATAACAGAGCTTGCAATTTCTCAGTATTTATATTATCTTTTGTTTAGTCTTTTCCCATATATCCTTAGCTGCCACACCAGAATAATTTTTAATCTATACTCCCAAGTACTTCATTTTATCATGTCCCCATAAATATGGTTATTGCTGAACCAATTCATGTGTGGGTATATAATTTACAGCTATTGCCTTTGTTTTAGCTTTATTAATTTTGTATCCCAAAAAGATATGAAACCATCTCAAAATGTTCCACAACACTGAAGTATCCTTTTCTGTTTTTGTTAAGTATAAAATAATATCATCTGCAAATAGAGCCAGCTTTTCTTGACTACAATGCCAACAATATCCTTGAATTTCTGAGTCCCTTATTTTCTTTGTCAGTGGTTCTAAATATAATCCAAATAACAAAGGGAAAGAGGACACCCCTGCCTGGTTCTTCTCCTCAACCAGAAATTATCAGAGAGAAACCCACTCACTTTAATTTTTGCCTCCAATCCTCCATATATCCTCCTATCAACCTTAATTTTATCAGGGAATACAAATGCTTCCATTGCCTGCTCATAAAGTCCCAGCTTACTCTGTCAGATGCTTTCTCTTCATCTAGACCCACCAACAACAGTGGTATTTTCTTACATTCTGCTTCCCTTTGGATCAACAGTGTTCTGTCAATGCTGTCAAATGTTTGCCCCCCCCCTCCACAAATCCACATTGATCTATATCTATCAATTATGACATTGCTTTTGCCATTCATTTAACCATTATAGACAAAAGCACTTTATAATAATGGTTTAGTATTGGAATGGGTCTGTATGAAGCTGGATTTGATAGATTATTACCCTCCTTAGGTATTATAGCCACCACCGTTTTCTTTCAGGATGTTGGTACTTCTCTCCTCTTAAAATACTGTTAAACAAATCCTTCCAGATCTTTATCAATTTTTCCCCTCCTAGATACCAAACTGCCAGAGGAATACCATCTGTTGCTGGGGACTTTCCTCTAGAGTGGTTATACAGCACCATTTTTATTTCATTTCTTCCTATCCTGTTAGTAACTGAGCCTCATCTACCTTTAACCTTGGCATATTTAATTCTTCCATAAACATTTCCATCTGTACCTTTTCTTAATTACCATATTTATCTGCTTTGTACAGACTTTCATAGACTTTTCAAAATATTTTTGTACCTCTACAGGATCTCTTGTTATCTTCCTTGTTATAGACTCTCTAAGTTTGGTGACAGCCCTTTCTACTTTCTGTTGCTTGAGTCATTGTGGTAAAAGTTTTTGTGTTCTAGAATTATTATCAAAAACAGTCGCTTAACAGCAATCTTTCCAAACTCTTGCATATTATTGAGGTAACCTGTTTTTTTTCTGTTTAGCATTCTGCAGTTGCTCCACTTCTTGTTCTGTGAGATTCCCCCTATTCTGCAATACTTTAAAATTTGTCAGTCCCGCTAAATAATTCTTGTTACTTCTTAACCATATCTCTCTTTCCTATATTTCCACCACATTTTTAAACCCCACTTTAATTTTATCCCACTCCCTAGCTATATTTTCAGAAGAAATTTCTATCTTTTCTAATAACTGATGAATAATTTCCACTACCCATTCTTTAAATTCCTCTCTTTTCAACAGATAAGGGGAAAGTGCCATTCTGTCATTTTTATTTCATTTCCCTGTGTTTTTATTTTAGTTATTATTGGCGCATGATCTGAAATAGTTATTGGGTACATATCAAGATTTTCAATTAAATGTACATATTCCTGTGAAATGCAAATTTTGTCTAGACTAGCCCAGTTTTTGTATCTTGGGAAATAATATATGAATTCACTCTGAACTCTTAGTACTGAATTCACATCTTCCATGCCAAATGTTTTCATAAATTTCTTCAAAAATCTACCTTCTTGTTATATTTTCCCTTCTGGGCCCCCCAGACACGTCTTCACCCCACCTATAAGTAATATTCCTTGATGAAAGCTGATTATTTCTCCCAGAATTTTCTTATGCTCCATTATAGCAGTTTTAGGTGGAATATAAATACATGCCAGTGTAATCCTCCTCCCTTGACAGTAGCCCGTTAGTACTATAAATCTACCATTATTATATTTTTTATCCTCTTCTATCACTATTGGAGTTCCTCTTGCAATTAATATAAGTACTCCTCTTTTCCTTTGTCCCAGGTATTCCACTGAATAACCACCCTGAAAACCTTTCTTTATCAAATTCACATGTCCAGTTCTTTCAAGGTATGTCTCCTGTAGCATAGCTATTTATACTCTACATTTTTAATATAGTTCACTATTCTTTCTTTTTTATTTATTTGTAAGACCATTGACATTTAAAGACAATACAGAAAGCATCACTGTGCCAAAAAGTTATTATTCCCACCTTTTTTTAACCGTCTAGTTGCAGCTTTTATGTCACATGCATACACTGTTTGGCAGGTTGATGTTTTATACAGTTGTTTCTTGTCATGTCCATTTGAGCCTATGTCACATTTTACAAAACGTTTTTGTTTTATTGAAAGCCTTCAGAAAAAAACACACCCTAAAACGTATTAATGTAATACTAACACACAAAACTATGTACATCTTCAAATATTGACGTTTTACCCTCCTAATAGGAACATGCATCCCATACTGGCATCCTGACTCACAAACTTGAGTTAAAAGAAAGGTAATCCATGCTGAAATGCATGGTACAGCCTGTGCTTCTACTAAGTGCCCTCTGGTTTTGACTTATCTTTACAACTCTCCCAAATAGGAAAACACGTGAATGCTTTCAGAAAACATTATCTCCTAGCCATTTCTCTTTATCAGATTGTCTCCATGAAGAAATGAGGACCAGATATAAAGTTGCTACTAAAGCAGTATATTTATTTGCTAGAAAAAAAAGCTTTATAATATTCAATGTTCTTTTTCTTTTACTTGCTTCCTCTTAAAACCTGTTACTAGATCAAGCAAATGACCTTAATCCAGTCATTCCCCAAGCAAGAATGAGAAAAAGTAGATCAACTTTTCTTTTGTCATGCTCTTTTGACCAGACTTTACTTCTTTTTTTTTACATTGCAGTGCCTGCGTTTCTTAAAACTAAACAAGGAGAGAGAAGAATGGAGAAAAAAAAAAAAAAACAGGAGCACCTGTTTACATTAGTATCCCCATTACACTTAAAAATAACAGACAAAACTTTACTTTATAGCTTGCAAAGAAAATCACTCACTATAAAAATATTACTTTTAAGAAAATAATTTTGTTTTGCTGGCAGTTATCTTTCTCCCTCCTCTTCCCCTCTCCTAAGTACTTTTCTGAACTTTAATGACATGAAGTAGGGCATATGCTTTAGAGTCCCCTACAAGTTTAACAAAGTCAGAAAAGTCCAATATTTACAGATTTTCTTGTTCTTTCATGTTTCACAAATATAATTATTGCTTTGTAATCCTACATTTATCAATTTCCAAGTTACTGGTTTTATTCCTGTTCATCTCCATCTCCCAAATCCTGCCTCTGTTTCATTTCCAATGTACTCTTCAAATTTTCTAGTCAACTCTTGTGCTTTTTTCCTTCTCTCAAGCATTTTCTATTGAAACACTGGAAAAGGCTTCACTGGCACAGTCTCTCTGTGGCCTTTATTACCTGAAGAACAAGAAGCGGAATCTCCCTCTGTTTTACAGCTCACATTTTGTTGGGCAAACTTTAGTATTTCCTCTTTAGCGTGTTCTGCATCAAAAAAATATTTTATCCCTCCAGGTAAGAATATTTTGAAGATAGCTGGGTACAGTCAGTTTGAAACTCATGCCTGATTCTCAACATTCCCTGAATATTAGAATAAATTTACTTATTTTCTGCTTGGTGTAAAGTGGGTAATCATTCTCCACAAACACTCTGCTGTCTCCCAATTTTTAGTACTTTGTCCTTCTGCTACAGTTTTGTTAGAATCAACTCCTTCTGCTAGTAGGATTGCATGTTTATTTTTAAAGGTCTATGTTGATTTCTCATGACCAGGTTTGGAGCATGTAGGCAATGTGCCCTTTAAATTAACAACTCTTGCTGTGGAATACCAGTTCAGTTGCTTATTTATGCTTTCATAAAATTAATACAGTCTGTTCCTTCCAGCTTCTCTGGTACAGCAGAACATCTTAGGATTTCCCTATGTTCTCTGTCCTCTAATTCTATTATTTTTGAAACATCTCTTCTTGAATAGTTTCATATTCAGCCAGCCTTTTTGCAGTTTTATCACCTCATCTGAATATGTGTTTAAAGCTTTTTCCATTTTCCAGCCTTTTGTTATTTGAGTTGATATACTCCATCAGTGTTTTGTTTATTTTAACCAGGCCTGTGTGCAGTTGTCTTATGCTTTCCTCTAGGTTACTGGAAATCATGTCTGGAGCTTGCACTGCTTTTTGCTGAACAGCTGCAGTACTTTTCCCAGTCAGTGTTTTTCCTCACCTTTTGTATCCAATTTTCTTTCAGGTCCTCTGTATTTCTTTTTTCCTGGCATCCAGACAGTGCACTTACTAGCTAGTTACTGAAAGTTACCCAGAAATATAAGTCCACTGGCTTTGTCTTCTGAGTTTCTGTTTTCACACTGGAAGAGCTGAAGTTAAGCTGTTGATCAATGTGCAGCCATTTTGGAAGTCTGTCTGCCTATGTCTTAAGCAATAATTTAATAAAGGTGTTAAAAAGAGGGTGATAGCTCCCCAACTTAATGATTGACAGTGCAGTCCCAGTATTATCAGTGATCCTTAAGGGTACTGAAAGGTTTACACTTTAAGACAGCAGCGAGTGAGTAGCAGCAGTTTGAACTGTAGTTGTGGGGATGTCATCAGTAAGGTGTGGTTTGCTACCATGCATTGCTGGTGTTAGCTGTCTTTCATTACTCCTATCTGACATGAATGAATTCTCAAGATAATAAATGAGATAATAAGCCTAGGACTTCAGTGGCTATCATGATCTGCTTCTTTGGTTACCCAGACATGTTCATTGTTTATAAGCAAGATAAATAATGTCAGGATACACCAGCATTTGAAGTAAAACAGCAACTTTAACATTGCACAACATGCTGGTAACATCATTCATGATGTGCTGCCTTTTTCACCCATTCTGAACATTTTAGTAACCAGCCAACAAGACTCAAGACATTGTGGGGTACAGTACTTCTTAAAAATGCTAATACATTATTTTTTACTTTTTGACTTTAGCATGCTGTAAATGCTATATAGTGCATTTAACATGGTGATCACCTATTAAATTATATATACCTCAGTCTTATATAGTAAATGCATATTATTATTTCATGCTAATTGCCTGGGCAAATATATGTTATGTGGAGCTTTTCTTCCTAAGCCTTGATTGAAAAGAGGCTTTGTCCATTTGGACTTTCCCAGTAATCCAAGGCAAATAAATAATATAAACAAAATAAATAAGTTACAATGATGATGCTACTGCACATATTGACAGCATATATAAGCACAACGCAGATATACATTTCTTATCACATCTACCTCCAAATGAGAGGGAGACCTCTCTATGAAAGCACAAAATGTAGTTTAGTTCCCTTCTGATAAGCATATTTAATATTCTGAAATGCTATTGCTTGTCTGAGTGCTTAAAACCTTCTACATATGCTAACATGTAAATACTTATTAAATAGCAGCAACTGTGGTAGACATTACTGTTAACAAAAAATGTATTCCATACGGGGAAAACTGAAAACAGTCACATCTGTCTACATTATTCTGTTACTATCTCAATTCCTTGATGGAGTTTGGATTTCTCACTCACTGCAGGTCATATGGATGGAACTTGAGCCTGTGGAAGGAAGATGGTTAGACAAACAATTAAAATGGACAGCATTTTGTCTAGAGTCAGTTTATGGAACAATCTGGACAGAATCAAGTAGAGTCATACTCATATCAGTTAATGGACTGTCATTGCATATTGTAACTTTTCTTAGATACTGGGTTGAGTTAAGGCAATCAATGAAACAGGTACACTTTTTGCTAGCTGAAAACCTAGTGGAATTGACTATCAGGAAATCAGAATTCTGTTTGAGGTTCATCTGGAATTGATTGAATGTGTCTAAGTATGGCACCATCTTCATTTTGCACCATATATGACCTTGGGTCACTATTTTTTGTTTTTGTTGTTTTTTCCCCACTGTAACATTAGTTGCCTCCCATTTTCTCTCCACTTCTAAATTAAATTACACTGGTTGGCCTGTTTGAAAGACAGGTAGTGGTTGGGTGGGTTCAGTTGAACAACAGGTAGTATACTTCCCTTTGTTGCAGAATGCTGTGGGGTCTGTTCCCACACTAGATAGATGGATTTCTGACACTCAGTGCAGCATAAGGGGGGGGGGGTGCTGCACTCCTGATTGTATCTTCTGTAGGACAAGATGTTAAATGAACGTCCCATCTGTCCTGTCTGAGTTGGTAGTAGCTCAGGTGGATGTAAAACATCCCATGGCACCTATCAAAATAAGTAGTTCCACAATGACTTGGACAAATTTCCCCTAGTAGTATAAATACCACCTTGGGTGTCCCTTGAAAAGATGCCACTAGCCTAGTAGGATTAACCCAGTCAACAAAAGGTAAATAAATAAAATGTTGTCTGTTGTAGAATGTCTTATAAGATGCTTTAGCTGTCTGATCATTTTATATTATAGATTCATACAGGATAGTATTTGGCTGAAAGTTTGATTGTATCATTGGCATCCTAGTCTTTATTTCTCTTCCAAGCACTGCTTCCAAAGGGTTTACTTCTGTGGCACCATGTGGAGTACCTTGATGTGACATGAGATTTTTGTAAGGATCTGGCTATCTCAGTCAAGATCTTTTTTTTTTTTTTTTTTTTTTTTTTTTTTTGGTGCTGTTTGGACTGCCTTTCTCTGGCTCCATTTGATTAAGAATAGTAAGGACTTGAGGTACTATGAGTGAAACCACAGTCACCAGTAAACTGCTGGCATCCAGCCAACAGAAAATGCATAACCAGTTCAGTGAGTATTCCATATCTTGTGAATATGGTCTTCTACCTTGCTATTATTTGTTGGCTATCCATTTTTGACACATGCACTATCTCTGTGTCACAAGAGTTATAGTAAACCACTATTAAATAGCTTTAGCCCTCAGACTCACACAAGTCATCAACTATATTCTGCCAAGAACATTTTGGTAAGGGTGTCAGCAGTAATGGCTCTCTTTCATATGTTTTATAGATAATACACAACTGACACATTGACACAAGTTTTGCAATGTCTGAATTAATGTTTATCCACTACGCTGATATTATACCTCTTTCACAACAATTTGTTAGGCCTTGGAGTCCTCTGTGTAATTGATTTAACAATTCAGCAAGTTGTGATGAGGGTATACCTATCGTACCCTGGTATGGTAGCAAATCATCATATTCTGATGTTCTCTAATTATATAGTACTTGTATATTAGGTGTTTGTCTATGTCCTGCAAATGGGTCATCTGTTTTGGGCATATCTAATAGCAGTCTGTGACTCGTGCTCATTCTTGGTAGCTTGTTTTAACTTTTTAAGTCTTTTGGTATTAACTGGTCACATCTTCATGGTCCTGCACATAGATGTCAATATTTCTTTGGTATTTGATTGCATCAGGTCATGCATAGGATTTCTGGATAACATATCAGCCATGATCAACTATTTTCCAGGCATATGAATTGCTCTGGCAATGAACTACTTTAGTCTCATGAGTAACATTTGCTATTTAGGTGATACTTTGTCCAAAAAGTAGGAAGTGATCAGTGCGACTAATGGCTTGTTGTCAGTCTGAAGTTGGAAACTCTCTAGCACCAATATGTATCTGGAGAGCTTCTCATATGCCCTCACACTTGCAAGGCACTCCTTTTCTATCTGTGAATATCTCTGTTCAGCATTAGTAAGCATCCTTGAGCACTAAGCAACAAGTTGCAGCAACTGTTCATACAGATGAAGCACCTAGGCCATGGGTATTAACATCAGCATTCACTATTGTCAGCTTGGTGACATTGTAGTATGTTATCACAGCAGCAGCTAATAGCCTTTCTTTTATTCTGCAGAAAGCTTGAGTTCACACATCTCCCAATGACCAGGGTACATCTTTCCATAACAAGCACAGTAGATGGGCCTAGAAAGTTAGATCTGGTACAAACTGCCCAAGAAGTTTATCATGCCTTGGGCATGTCAGAGCTAGGCTACACAAGTCAGATTCTTTTAATTTTTCTATTGTTCTGACCCTGTTGCTCCTGATTTAATTATCATTTATGTTATAACCAAATTTTTGAAGCTGAGACTTTCCAAATCAGCATTTGTCTTTATTCAGTTTTAAATCTGAATTCCTAATAATTCAGAGCATTGCTTCCAACCTCAAACCACTGGTCTCTTTATCAGGACCAAACACTACATCATCTGTAATAGCAACAACATCTTCATGCCCTTTACATAGAATAATTCTCTCTCTTTGCATTCCCAAAAATCATGCTCCCAATTATCCCTCTTTTCTCCCATCAAACCTCCAGTATTTGTTATCTATCTGAGGAAAATCTCTGAAGTCTACTTGGGATATAAAATATCTATGCAAATACTTCCATGCAAAAATTCTAAATCTTCTGGTCAAAATTTTCTGTAATACTTTCCTCATATATGTAGTAATGGCATCTTTGATATCTGAAGAATGTTGCTAATATCTCTTTCTCAGGTTTGAGAATAGCAGATCTATTAGATGCATAGGCAACAAATAGGTCTGCCCCCATTTGAGGGAAACAGCACTGTTCCTAAAATATGCTGACTTCCTTCAATTTGTAGGGCTGTGGGTAATGTCATGTGATAGGTTTTCAGAGTACTGCTGAGGCCATTAAAGTCTTTAACAACTTGATACTGCTGACCAACACTGCACTGCATCATGTTCTACCAGTTTTCACAACGGCACTTTGACCTCTGAGGAGTGAGAAATAAACTTTGGCAAATACTGTACCATCCATGAGAATAACATCAGAGATGATTTTGCAGGTTTCTGCATAACTGTTATTGCACTAACCCTGTTAATATCATGTTGAAGATCATTATTTTTCAATATATGTTCCATGCAGTTTCAAGAAGTGACCCTTACTTTACATTCAATTTTGTTGAACTACAGACCCTAAGACCTCAGTTTGCTCAACTTGAACTTCTAGTTTCAATGAGTTATTTTCCAATACAGTTGTGAATGTGTATAATATTCACTGAATTCTGCAATCTGCATTCAGCATTTCACTGTTCTTGTGGTGGCTTTAGCGCTAGTATTGCTCAAATATTTGAAATGGATGTCTGTACTCACCCATGCACATACTGACAGCTATGCATCACAGCTTGTCTTTACATGTCTTCAGTATCTATAGAGGGCACAATGTGACTGATTACTACATTTTTATCATTCAGTCCTGCTAAAAGAAGTTCATTTTTCATGTGAACCACATGAATTCTCTTTATCATGCCAAACGTAACACAACCATCTCTGCCTAGGATATTTGGTTATTTCAGCTGAGATTGCAAAGTTACTATATTAAGTAACAGCTTATAAACTTTATTTTCATACCCACAAAGCCAGACTTGATCCAACAAATTAGCTTATGTTCAGAATAAGACAGTAACATGCATTCATACTTGCAGAGCTTGCAGTATAAATGCAACAATTTATAAGTAGGCTCTACCATTATATTGCATTCTGCACCACTTTTTATTTTAAATGCATCTGCTCTGCCTTTAATCTTCAGATTTTTGGACAAAATGTCACTTCTTCCCTCATTTACACTTTGTATAGTACACACACTCATTCACACTAGCCATCAGTTAATACACTTGCAATGGGATTCAATAAACTCCATGTAGGCTGAGTGTTTGTGCAATGTGCAGCAGCAGTGATTACATATTCATGCCATGCACTGTGTTTAAATGTAAACAGGTGCTGTTTCATGAGGAAAATGTGTAAAGCAACATGAATAGCAAACTTGTTTGAAGTACAGCAAACTAAGTTAGCAGGACTGCATGGAATGCCACAATGACTACCAGCTTTTATCATATAGTCATGTATATGGTCCAAACACATTACATGACAGTATATACAGTGCAAAGTATTGTGGAATCACATTCCAGGCATTCTGTACAAGTTGTGTAAATGATCTATAGGGGTACATGGACTGCTACTTAAAATAAACAGTCAGGGGAAGCATGTGTATTGAATACAGATACACAGATGAATTGTAGGAGTGAACACAGGGAAACAGGACAGGTAAAACTTCGTAATGTACAGCAGATGAGGGCATGTAGATGGAAGACAGTTTTAGCAGGGAATCTAAGCACATATCAATATGGTACAGTATGGACTGCACAGTGAAAATGTATATTGTGTGACTGTCAGACAAGGTGACATAACAATGGGGAAGATGCCTTTGTGGGATAAGCATCCTGACATGAACAATGGAAAGGACATCTATCAGGGAAGTTATAAACAACTGGGGTTAGGTGCATATTGTGAAGCTGTGTAAAGTGATTTGCCTGAATATGTGTAATGTCAGCAGAGGTTCCCAACAAGTGGAACACAGTCACAGACTAGTGGATGACAGTAAAAGAAGCATTCACAATCATGAATGATATCAGAATAATACCACCATTAATCCCATGTCTCTGACACAACATAAGTGATTCTCAGTGATCACAGATGGTTCTGCATGAATACACTTGTACAACTGTTATGACATGTCAGCAATCTATGAGGGTAATCAAGCACACTGTTCTGACATTGTAACATCTGCTGGAGGTGTTAGCAGGGACGCTGTTATACCTGCATGTAACATTATGATCACTACAGGCTAGTTGACTGGTGTGCATGGCATATATATATATATATATATATATATATATATATATATATATATATATATATATATATATATATATATTGTGATGATTGGGGAGAGATGGGTGAAGGTTGCCAGCCTAGACAAATAGAATTTGATATCTAATTCTGGCATTTGTAAATAAATGTAAAATACAGGCATGTTTTCTTGATAATAAATGTAAAATACAGGCATGTTTTTAAATGTAAGAAAACACTATAAAATGTGAACTTCAAGATTGTTATAACATTGCCATTTGCTGTAAAGAAAAACTAAGTCAAGCCTTTCAAATTTGTCTTTTGAAATTGAAATTATTTTATAACATTCTTTGATCTTTAAAGGTGGTTCCAGTCAGGCTGGCTGATGACATTCTGTCTATTGTGTTAACTAAGGACTAATTGCTAGAGTGTATATGTGAAATGCCTTTTAGTGTTGTATTCTCCTGTGCAGGTGTTAGCTTGCTAAATAATGTAAATGGAGTTTCTATTAGCCTGGGAACTCAGAGCAGGTGTCAAGGTGATGCAATATGAATAATGGGAAAACCTAAGTGTCAAAAATGATGTAATCTGGGGAGGACCCAGAGGCATGTTTGTTAGTGATGTTTTATAAACTGTGTCTCAGAGAGAGATATAGAGCATTTTGATCTTGATATTCAACTTACCAGCACTCTGCTTATGCTCACATGTAAGTTTCTAGCACTGTGATTTCTTGTAGGAATAGTTAAAGCTAGTAAAGATTAGATATTTTTCTTTGAAATAAGACCTGTCCTATTGTATTATGTTAAGTTTCTGTGTGATCTCTGAACTCTTAGATATCTCTGTGGTGTAATAGTTGTGTCTGTGTTTTAATTATTTATTATTACATATTTTTAAAACCTTCTACCTGTGGTTGATTTATGTAGAGATAAAGTATGCTTTAGAGTACATTATATATTTATAGAGTTTATTGTAATAAGCCCTTTCAGTAAGCCTTGAGACTGATTAGTCATACTACCATTAGATATTAATATTGCACAGTAATAATTGGACACCCTTTTAAGGGCCTTTTAGTAGCTGATATTATTAACTGGGTGGTGGCAGTAATTACTACTGTATAGTCTGGGTAAAGGGGCACAGTTGGAGAATCTGTGTCATCCTTTCCCAGGAGTGTCTGTGAAGTTGTATAAATACTTATCTTAAAGTGTGTGTGTGTTGTGTCAGCTACTTGGCAGGGACACGAAGCACTGGTTGGACAGACAGGATACTGGAGGTTTTAGCTTGCCCAGTTAGGCTAAGATCTGGACCCTATAGCTGTGCCAGTGGGGAGTCTTATTGGGGACCTGGTGAGCAAGGGAGCAACCAGCCCCAGACTGACTGTGATCTCTGTGTGCACTTAAGGGAAATTGTACTTTACTGTGTGTATTAGTTATCCTTTTCTCTTCTATGAGACAACCTCCCTGGTGTTAGTGGTGAGGATTGAGGCTCCTTGATTGCTGGGCCAGGGCACGGTTGTCACATATCATCATCATCTTCTTTCGTCTGTTCCCGTTAGGAGTCACCACAGCAGATCATCTGTTTCCATTTCTTCCTGCCCTCTGCATTTTGCTCTGTCACACCATCCACCTGCATGTCCTCTCTCACCACATCCATAAACCTTATCTTAAGCCTTCCTCTTTTCCTACCTGGTAGCTTCATCCTTAGCATCTTTTTCCCAATATACTCAGCATCCCTCCTCAGCACATGTCCAAACCAACTTAATCTTGCCTCTCTGGCTTTGTCTCCAAACCTTCCAACCTGGGCTGACCCTCTAATATACTTATTACTAATCCTCTCCACCCTTGTCACACCCAGTGCAAATCTTAACATATTTAACTCTGCCACATCCAGCTCAAACTCCTGCCTTTTTGTCAATGCCACTGTCTCCAACCCGTATAACATAGCTGGT